>NC_139344.1:448819384-449002768 GCF_055883805.1 Amblyomma maculatum | reverse complement strand
GGCAGTTGAGATCAGGAATTTCGAGCAGCATTAAGTGACTGCACCTGGTACAGGACCGGGTTAATGGGAGGGTTACTAAAAATGTCTTTGTGCTTCAGTGATTCTGATAACTATAACGCTTATCGGTGCTCGTGAGTGTCAGACGAAGGAGTTTTATCAGTCAGTTGGCCCTCTACTGATCATGCATTGAAAATCGCAAACTTTATATTGGCATCTGTACCACGATAAGTATATAAGGACAATCAGTCTTTTGGGAGCACTTTCAAGAAGGATTGCCATGCATATTTTCAGCTCCTTCAGTATATCTTGTATGAAAGCACTTCACCTCGCAATTAAGTAAGGCGCACAGCCTCCTATATTAGCCATTCCTGGGCAAGCCCTCCGACTGGACACTTAAAGACTTATCTAAACGCCGAGATTTTTGGCGCCGTTTCGCGTGAACACCAAAGATACAGCTTTCGTCTTCATATTGCGCAATTCAGCTGCGAGGCGCTCGCACCAGAATGCTCCCGCTTTATGTACCAAGCATAATACTGCAAGGAGATCCCCGCCGCAACAACCGCATACAGTTATGTAGTAGCGTTTGCGCGCTTTAAGGGGGTGGAACATGACAGCTTGAGCGCGGGAAAATGCACGCAGAAAATCTGGATACCTGGTAAAGAACAAAGTTTGACCACAGCAACCCGCAAAATTAGATAAAATTATGGCCACCATTTGCAAAACGATTGCTGGGAAACTGAAACCTGCTTAACTGTGACCCGGAGCGCACCGCTGTATTAAAATTGAGTTATCCGAGCTGGTAACTGTCGCTAAATATGCTAAAATTCCCGCGTGGGTCGAAGGCTTATGCGGCACTAAATAGCCACTACATGCTCAGATCGAGTTGTCATTTTATATGAAGTTCGATTACGTCCTCGATAAGTTTACGCAACTAAGGATGGTGATACGAACTGTGCAGTTACTGAGCGTGGAGTAAGGAACCCAAGCTTACAAGGATTACACTGCCCTGAGTCCGAATTTAGCTCGGGAATATAGAACGTCAGAAATAATGCACGAGGTGAGCCCAGAGGATCATGTTCCTTTATGTCCACGCGCGTGTGCCGAAAGGTATTAATAGAGCCTATGGAAGCGCTCACGCTGTCACACAGGAGGCTGCGGTCTAGAGTTAGGAATGCCACGCAGATGCACCCGCCACTGTCATGTCGAGAGTGCGTTCTTCTGGTCCGCTCATAACCGGTCATGGTCTAAGAAGAGCAGTTAGTTTAGCCCTATAGAGGAGGACGTCTCGCTGCCAGCACACAACAGCACGGCCTGTGATGCGAGCGCCCAGTTTCAGGATTCCTATCAATGCGGTAAAGCCCCTAGTGTCAATGCTTCTGACATCAATCTCCCATCCACCTCCAAGGTATTCATATGGGCTGTGAAGAACGTGATCAGAGAGAGCTGCGACGCGCAGCCTGTTATTGCAGCATTTCCCCATTGGGACTGCTAAACACAGCGCCATTAATAGGGGCCTTTTTATTTAGCCTGTTTCGCAGGCGTTTCTATGCTTCGCCTCGCACAGACACATTATTTTGATCCATACATGATGCCAACCTATTTGATACGATTATGTTTAGCTAGAGGAACGTTCCTTTAAAACCTGCACTGGAATGCCGTGTTCAGGAGCGCCATAGAGGGATACCTTTTCCCGCAGGGCGCTTATATATGGCTTTAGCGAAGTAGAACGCACTTTTTTCCGGTGAGGTAGTAACTATTTTACTTGCCGAGCCTAAATTAACAAAATATTCAAGAGGGCGGATCAGGGTGCGAGGATGTATATACAGTCGAACGGAATGCGCGAGTAGGTACTTGACAATTTCTCAATCAGCTGATTTGCTGATCATACAACTAAGAATCGGTGTTGGCTACAAGAAGGTATTAGACGATTCCTTCTTACCCCAGGGAGGTCCTTACCACAGCGAGGTCCTGTGGTGCTGCTCCCATAGCTCAAAAGTAAACATTAGGCATATGTCTGGTCCGAAAATTTATTTTAAGAGAAAGGACAACAACTCCAAAAAGGTTATTTTCAGAAAAGAAACTAGCACGAAGTTTTGGAACCGGATTGGCTCCTTCTTAATGATGTAACTATGCAGACCAGGTGCAGCTTGGCGTTTTAGGCCGCAATGCGGACGGCATCCGTGTCAGTCCACGTAAATCTTAAATGTAATAAGAGGGAATGATCCTCTATGAACGATTAGCATTCACTTGTGTCTTCCGAATATGTCACCACTCGAGTAGGAGCCGCCTTCGCGGGTTAGCTTCGGTTTCCAGTACAATAGCTCCATCAAAATCAATTTTGTTTTCGCGTGCCTCACTGTGTTCGGCTTTGCCGCTGCGCTGAATGTTCATTTTTTGTACGATGGCTCTATGTTGTTTCCCTCATTCCACGAAACCCTTCATTTCTCGGTGTAGGAGGCCAGGCAGAACTAGCAGGAATTCTGTTTACAGCGCCTTGGCTCTTTTCTTTAGGGTGACGGTCGTTCCAATGAAGGAAGCTTCCTATGGCGTGGTTGTTGGTTTGTGCATTCCATTATTGCTGCTCGAGCAAACAACCTGTGCCTATACGCTCGGAGATTAGGTAATTTGGACAGTAAGCAGCATGAAAGCTCGTACCTACGTCTCGTAAGGAGTTTAAAAATTTGCAGAACAGCCGTAGTTGTATGTCACAGAGTTTTACTGCTGACAAAGGCCGCGAAATATCCTCCCGAGTACAACTACCCTATACGAACGCCAGCAGAATCACCAGCAAGCCGGATGACCTCATTGGCATGTCTTCAGTCTAATCCAGCCCTGTCCAGTTCAATCCCGACGACTACAATCGAGTCCAGTTTAATCCAGTCCAAATAATCTAGTCTAATCCAATCCTGTTCAATGCTGAGTAGATAGAAGTCATTGACCTCGAGTTTTATAACATGCACTGACATTGGACAGAATATGGCCGAATTGCTTCTCGTCTTCATTTAAACGCATTCAAGAAATTAGGCTGCTATCGATGGTCTCTCCGACGAGGATGCGGGAGATTCTATGGTCTCTATGATCACTATGTCTGCTGCTTAGTGTGCGATCTGGGAATTCGCTTTGAAGTTCACAGAGTTACTCTCCTTTATTACGTTTATTTGAACTTTACATCGTTTCAATTGCAGTGGGAGCTGCATCTCACAGGGTTTAGGCGGGTCCCTACTGAAAAATCGTGTATAAATTTCGTACAGGAAATTGTATACAGGTTTACTGTACAGAAACTGGGATACAGGATTGTGGACTGTTTCAGGGAATTCCTCTACTGCCCTGGAAAGCCCGGAATGAAACCGCGCGGAGCTCTGATACCAGAATGGCCTGTGTGGTTGATGGCCCACGTCTCCGGAAAGAAACGCGTCGCCGGGCTGTAAAAAGCATGCAACAATATAAAATACCACGACTACATTTAAAAAATAAATAAATAAAATAAAATAAAACTTTTATCGCCAAGTCCGCATTCGTACTTCGGTATTCATGATCTTGAGACGAGCACCTTAACGACGAGCACGACACGGCGGGTGATGGTTGGAGTGGTTATTATTCAGTATATGCAGCGACCTTTGCTCTTTCGTACTTATTTTCCTCGGCCGTAGACTTTGTGGCCGTAATTCACCGATCGTCCTTTAAACACGCTGAATCCCGTATCTTTATAATGCGTCACTCTGTGGCAGGCAAACCTCAATATTTAATTTACTAGTGCCAAATGTGTTTTTTATCATCTACGAACGCTTGTAAGAGTTTTCCTACATACAGAGATATCCGGTGCATTAATACTTGTAACACTGGGCGTTTTAGCTTCACGTGCTACCAGCGGAGCATCGAGGTTAAAATACACTCCTACTGAGCGACTGAGAACGCGTCGCCCGGTGTGCGGTTATCTGCGCATCTTTCCATGTTCAGCGATGTGTGTTTATTTTTTTTCGAACAGTTTTTTGTCATCGCTAGCGAAACGATACGTTCGTGCTGCCACTTTCGCGTTGAAGGCGGCAGATCTTCAGTCGCAGATATGAAGACGCACCGCAAGATTGTACGAGCTGCAGCGACTGTTGTACGCGCAGAAGCGACGCTACGCGCGTATATGCTTGCTAGCACACACTTGGACGGCTTCGTATTTTTGAGGTATTTGGGAAACGAAGCTTGCTCTTTTATACAGAATAGTTGTATAATATGTTGTGGTATCATGCTTATTCAGTGCGCTAGCGTGTCTGGCATGGTCATTCTGGTTGAGCTTCGTCTATCAGGCCGGCTTCTGTTCAGAAGCGGAAATACTCTTCCCGGTATCAGTTCCAGAAATGACGCGTTCGTCCGGTTTCTGGTTAATTGATTCAGGCTGAACCTAAATGAAACCACGCGGAGCTCTCGTTCCGGAAATTATTGCATGGTCCGAGGCCCTTGTTTCAGAAAAAGAACTGGATGCCAGGCTGGAAAAAGCATGCAGAGCTATATAATAACACCACTACATTTGAAAACGAAATGAAAAGAAAAAGAAACGAAAAAGGAACATGCGAATTGAACTTGGCAGCAGCAGTGGCGGAGATAGAACATTGCTGAACACCGTTGCCTGTATCTTGCAGGACCATCATCACGCGAAGTTTCATCGCCTGCCTGCCTGACGCCTGTCTACCGCTCGTCACCGGCTGCTTACTGCGTGCCTGCCGAACCGAAGTACTGCAGCACCCTGACACTCACTTGGAACCTACCGATTCAGCTGCTCTCGATGACGTCACGGCGGCTACAGCTATAAATTCGTCGACAACGACCGGCCTCCCACATTGGCAGCAGCAGTGGCGGAGATAGAACATTGCTGAACACCGTTGCCTGTATCTTGCAGGACCATCATCACGCGAAGTTTCATCGCCTGCCTGCCTGACGCCTGTCTACCGCTCGTCACCGGCTGCTTACTGCGTGCCTGCCGAACCGAAGTACTGCAGCACCCTGACACTCACTTGGAACCTACCGATTCAGCTGCTCTCGATGACGTCACGGCGGCTACAGCTATAAATTCGTCGACAACGACCGGCCTCCCACATTGGCAGCAGCAGTGGCGGAGATAGAACATTGCTGAACACCGTTGCCTGTATCTTGCAGGTTGGTTGCTGTTTTGTATACTTGCTATCCTTTACTTTCCCCTTTGAAACTTATCCCGACACTGCTGCTGCCACAAGCATATTTTACTCGTCCTTTCTGCTTGCTAGTGTGCGAACTAATATTCCACTAGGTGAATTACCTCGGCCGCGTGTGCAGGGCGAACATCTGCTCACAAATATCACTGAAATGTCGAAAGAGCTCGTTAAGCTGTTCGAAGAGTTAAAACGAGAATTAAAGCAAGAATTCAAAGAATTAAAAGAAGGGTTCGAGCGAGACCTCAGGAAAGATATACGAGAAATAAAGAATAGCTTAGCATTCATAAATGAAAGCTACGAGGAAATGAAAACATCGGTGAGCATTGTTGAAAAGGAAAATGCAGACCTCAAGAAATGCGTGACCAGTCTGCAAGAGGAACGTGATGCTTTGCGCTTGCTGTTAAAGCAACATGACATTCGACTCCTGCAAAACGAACAGCACTCCAGATGCTTCAATATTGAGGTAACAGCTGTACCTCAATCTGAAAAGGAGGATGTTCTAGAACTAACCAAGAAGCTCGGCACAGCCATTGGCGTTCCTCTTGATGATGCTGACGTTGAGGCATGCCATCGAGTTCGAACAGCTGGCAATTCTACTGCACCAAACATTGTCGTACAATTCGCACATAGAGCTAAACGCGACCTTTTTCTTGAAAAGGCTAAGAAGCAAAGACTAACATCAGAAGCATTGGAAGTCGAGCCAAAAGTCTCGATCTTTGTAAATGAGCACCTTTCTCCCGCAATGAAACGATTATTTGGAGCGGCAAATGCGCGAAAGAAAGAACTTGGCTGGAAGTATGTGTGGACGCGGCAAGGAAAAATTTACGCCCGGAAAGCAGATGGTACGCCCCTTGTCTCTGTTGAGCACATCGATGACCTGTCCAAGATCGCTTAGACGAATTTTTAAATTGTCCGTTTTTGACCAAACTTTTTGTACATGGTTCTTCGGCCATCTGAAGTTAAATATACTGCAATAGGAAAATACCCGGCATTATCTCTGTTCCACCAAAATGTGCGATCAATGGCTAGCAAGGAAGATGAACTAGCGCTCTTGCTTGACACATTCCGCATATCGTTTTCTGTTATCATGCTCACAGAAACTTGGTACACCAAGGATTCGCGGGTATTCATTCTACCTGGCTATCAGTCTTTTTGTCGAAGTCGTCTGGACAGGCGAGGGGGTGGCGTCTCTATTTTAATGAAAGAAAACCTTATCTGTGAAGAAGTGGCTGAATTTTGTGCACTCACTGCAGACTATGAAGTGCTTACCTTGCGCACACAAAACAATGTCTACTGCGTCTTGTACCGACCGCCCTCCGGCGATTTCGACAACTTTCTTCATTTCCTTGAAAATTTATTCGGCTACGTAATGGACAATAGGATAGATCTTTACTTAGGAGGAGATATAAATGTAAATATGCTCGTGCCAACACACTCCCAAAAGAAGCTATCCAACACCATAGGCGTGAACGGTTTTTGGAACGCAATAACAGAGCCAACTCGTGTTACTCCAGATAGTTCTTCATTATTGGACGTATTTATCACAAATATTAATGCAGATTTAGTGAAAGCAAGCGCTGTATGCACTGGCCTTAGTGACCATTTCGGAACACTATTGCTAGTTAGAAAACCCCAAAAGGTTACTACAAAAGTGAAGCAAACAAAATATGTACGAACAATGAATGAAGGCAAACTTCAGTCTTTTCGTCGTGCTATTGGTAACGAAGCATGGAATTCTGTTTATGAAGCAGGAAATAGTGACGCCGCGTATGATAATTTCATTGACGTGTTCAAAACTCTCTATGACGCAAATTTTCCGTTAACACCAATAAAAAAACCAAAACAAGCCCGAAAACCTTGGCTAACGGGAGAACTACTGAACATGATTAAACATAAAAATGCCTTGTATGCCAAATTTGCAAAAGATAAGAATTTAGAAATATTTGCTGAATTTAAGTCTTACCGGAACAGGCTTACTTCTAGATTACGTGCAGCAAGAAATGCATATTTTGTTAACATGTTTTCTGATGACAGCGCTAAACGCACTGATGTGCTTTGGCGAAAGCTTAATTCCCTACTGCGTCCTGGCACTCAAGAAAGTATACCTGATACATTTATGCATGAAGGAGAGGAACTTAATGGTAGCGCACTGGCTGACGCCTTAAATATGTTTTTCGTACGGCAGGCTGACCACTGCGACGGTTCTGGAAGTGATAGTGCATATGACGCGGACACGTATCTATCCCAGTTTATGGGCAGCCAATCGCTTTTTCTCCGTCCTACTGATTGTGCCGAGGTGTCCTTTTGTATTCAGTCCATCAAAAACAGTAAAACTGAGGATGCATGCGGTGTGCAGCTCCTTCCCGTAAAGCACGTACTTGATTTAATCTGTCCCGTTGTCACTTTTATATATAATTTAATTTTGTCTACAGGTGTATTTCCTAGGGCAATGCAGATTGCACGAGTGGTTCCAGTACATAAATCTGGAGACCGAAACGTGTTCTCAAATTACCGTCCAATCTCGGTACTGCCGGTATTTTCTAAAGGCATAGAAAAAATATTGCACATTAGAATTACATCATATTTTTCTCGACAAAACTTTCTCTTAGACTATCAGCACGGTTTTAGGAAGCATCGATCAACAGAAACAGCCCTTTTAACGCAAAAAGAAATTATCATAGAAGCATTTAGTAAGAAACATGTAGTACTAGGGATCTACATAGATTTTTCAAAAGCATTTGACCTGGTAAATCATAACATCCTTCTTTCAAAATTATACAGATATGGTGTCCGCGGAACACCCTACGCGCTACTGAAGTCATACCTTACAAATCGAAAGCAGTACGTAGAAATAAATAATGTTAAATCTTCTTTGCAAACTATTTACACTGGCGTTCCGCAGGGAAGCATACTCGGGCCGCTTTTATTTCTTATTTATATTAATGATATGGCACACTGTACACAGGGCGTAATTTTTAACTCCTACGCAGATGACACCACAATCTTCTTGTCCGGGATCACGGAAATCGACATTGAAGAACGAGCAAATAGCGCTTTAATTGACTTGGATCGCTGGGTGAAAGCAAATTGCTTGAAAATTAACACGAGCAAAACAAAAGCTGTGTGTTACTCACCGAAAGGAAAACATTTAACAGGTAGCATAAACATACGACTAGGACCCGAACAAATTGAACTTGTAGATTCGGTAAAAGTACTCGGAGTGGTATTTTCGAGCCACCTGACTTGGAATGAACATATTGACCATATTCAATCGAAAGTGTCATCAGCTGTTGGCGTCATGGCCCGAATAAGATATCTTCTACCTCCTAAAATCAAGCTGCTATTATATAATGCTCTCGTGTTATCCCTTTTCCAGTACTGTAGCCTAGTTTGGTGTACCACAGGAATAACTAATTTATCAAAACTGCATGTATTACAAAAAAGAGCCGTCCGGTATATCGCTGGTGTAACCTATTTCCATCCCACCAAAGAGCTTTTTTCCAAGTATGATATACTTTCGGTGTTCCAGTTATTTGAGTATAGACTTATATTGACTTATAAGTCTCACGTAAAATCAAATAGCAGTTGTATAATTTCACTTGCAGACATAAAAGAAAATCCTGCCCAGTCGAAAAATACAACACAAATCTAGCCTGTCGTAAAATGGGACCCTGTTGTCTGTTGTACAATTGTGTGTTGTAAGTTGCGACCCTGTCGTCTGTAGTACTGTTGTCTGTTGTGTGTAGTGCTGTTGTTTGTTGTATGTTGTACTGTTGTTTGTCGTAAAATGGGACCGCTGTTTGTAGTACTGTTGTGTGTTGTATGTCGTAACATTGTGTCGTATTGTTATCTGTCGTACATTGAGTATTGTGTCGCGGCATTGTTTTTCCATCGTGCCTCCAGTATTTTCCGTGGCAGTGTACGTCCTAAATCTGTGGCATCTCTTCAATTAAAAAAATTGAGATTTTGCTTTTATTCACATATGATGCTAGAGCAGTGCACACGTGCCTCTACAAGGCATCATGCTTAATTGTGAAATAAAAGCATGCCTTTATGTACGGAGTATAAGTAAGAACTGGGACATATATGCAAGGCTACTTATCCACTTTATTATTGTCAGCTGGACCTGCCGCAGACCACGACCACCTTTGAACCTGCATGGAAGCAAGGAACACAAACATAAGAATCAATTTAAAGCCCATAAAGTATAACCTGCTTCCTGATTCTCAAAGCTAGTTAGCACTCATTTAGTCAGCATGCCGACAAAGCATATAATTTTTAATTGACGTATGTTCCAAGGTCAAAGCTGCTAAATGCCTACATTGCTGAAAGAAAAGCAACAAGAAAAACAGGCAAGAGGAGAAAACATTGGAGTAATATTCCACTCAGTAGGTTGAGAATTAAGCCTCATACCGCAAGTGTACTGCTCATAAAAGGCCCCTTCGTCTACCATAGACAGCAAGGTACTCTGCAATGTTACAATTATGACACAACCAATTACTGGATAAAATTCAAAAAAATTTTTGATTCCAACATGTTTGTTTCAAAAAGGGCATTTAATTTCTCCCAATTCTCATGCAGTGTCAGCTACAGAATAACTAAATTTTTATTTTCACGAGGTGAAATAACTGGAGAGAAATTCTAAGTGCATCCTTACAATAGACATTCCTAGTAATTCCGCCACGCCATCGAGTGGCCACGAAAAGCACCCTGGGAAAGCGAAGTGTTGTCACGCTCACGTCTCTCTGACTGTCATTTCTCGGCGTAAGTTTTTTCTGCTATCTTGGCATTCTTGCTGCGCTGCTGCTTCCCGCTGTTTTCTTTTTTATTGTGTCCACCATTCCTTTGCATCGTGTTGCCCAGTTGGATGTTGCATTCTAAATCCATGGATCATCAGTCAACACGAAGTCTGACGTTCGCCCACTGAGGCTCTCCATAGTGGCACACGAATGCGCAGTACGGAAACCCTTCCCCCCTCTGTGCCGTGCATATCTGGAGCCCAGCAGTGGAACACCTTGGAAGGGCGTAGATGGATGCCATGGTCACGACGCGTTCGATGTGGCGGCGGGAACCCCACACGGCAACCTTGGCTTTACATGACATAGTGAAGCTTTTGCTTCAAAAGTCACGGAAAATTGTAAACACTAGTAGCTAACTATCAAAGCAATCCGGTGCTTGCTGAATTTTGCAAGGAAGCACCACCAATGCACACAAGAAGACACATGACAGCGGAAAGCAGCGGCACAACATGCTAACATTTGCCAGCAGCCGACGCGAGAGGCGATTGCTTCTTCTTCCATTGTGCTTTGCGCAGATCTGCCAGAGCATGGCGCGGCACTTAAATTTGTGGAACTGTGTTATGACGGGCCATTTCTGACTAGTGCGATTGGCTTAGCAAGATGGAGGAATTTGTAAAAACATTATTCAACTCTCCCCATTGGATGGATGCTACATTTAAAAGTCACTGACTGCTGATGAGGCAAGTCTTGGCAAGTTTGATAAAATCCATGGTTAAGCTTTACTATACAGTTTTTGTTCATGGCAGAGATAATAAACCTGGCGTTGTTTTCTGTTACAAGTTGCCCTGCACTCATCTTAGTTTATAAAAAACATGAGGCATGGTATCAACTAAAAAATAGAAATGAATGTGAACCATAAAACTGAAAAGGTTTATTTTTAAAACTTCGGGGTCAGCGAAAATACAAAAAGCTAGAGAATATGCATTTCAGTTTTTTTTCTTCTACCGTGGTTTGACATTCCAATCACGGGATCTTATCTTGCTCACAACGCTCAAAACTATGTTTTAATGTCTGCAAAACTGTAGCTGGGAGCGATGGCAGCTCCGAAAGAGCTCAATTCAAAGTCATGACTACAATCAGCCCATGCTCAAAAAGCCCAGAAATGAGCACAGTACAAAAAAAATGTTGATTCAAAAGCAAATATGCAGGCAAGTTACAGTAAAACCTCGCTACAAGAGACACTCAAGGAACCCGAAAAACATGTCTCTTGTAACCAAAAATTCTAAAAGCAGCGTGTTTACTGCACATCAGCATATAAATGCATTCACACACATTAACAGGAAATTATTCAGGATAGCTTGAAGAAGTTATTCATACTAGTATGTATTTTTTGAGTGCAGAGTGTATTCCTTCCCAAATTCTGGAGGTAAAACACTTCACTTTGCAAGCCTTCTTTTTGCTTTAATACCTTTGAGGCGCTCTTACATGCTCGTCACCCTCAGATGATTCACAAAAATGTCTCTTATAACAGTGTCTCTTGTAACGAGATTTAACTGTATTAGCAAAGAAAACTTGAGCGAGCACATCTTAGGCCTGTGATTATGCTTTCTAGGGACTGGCAATGACAGCATATTAGATTATACATTTCATGCACAGTGCAGACATTATAGCATTTCAATGTTCTAGCATCTGTAAATGTTAATTTTGGCAGTCTTGGGCTCCAATGCGATGTTATGAAATTCAAAATCTAAGGTTACTTCATGTTTCCTGACCTGCCGCGCCCCCCCAAAAAAACAAAATTACCTCCTCCACCTCAAAATATATTCTCACAAACACAGAAGCCATATTTGATGGCACCTCTGTCTAACGATGGGAAAGTGAGTCTATCGACGAGACAGCATAAAAACAACCCTGCAAACATGAATGGCGCAACTACAAAAAAACCTCCAAGAGGCGCACAAAAAAAAACCAACTAGATATATCTATTAGAAGCATGCAGCACTTAAAACTCAGCGTAGAAGCATTGCTCCAAAATCACAAGCCGGCCCTTTTCGCAGTGCGACGCAATAGAAGTGCTGCCTCGTTACAAATGGCCACATTGCTTCAGAGGGATGCTTCACTGCACGGACAGTTGCCTGTACAGTGAAGCATCCTCAAACCGCAACGGTTCAGCATACTGGAAGCGCGTTAAAGCACGTCGATGCAAGAGAAAAATAACGGGTAGGCATTACGATGGCATGACGTCATCTCAAAATAAAATAAAAGGCCAGTGATGCATGCTGCAGTATATGAAACGTCGCAACTGGTCATATCACAACAGAAAGCTTTCCCTGCATATGGCCAACTTTTGCGTCTAGTCGGGGCATTTTGGCGCAATGTGGCACACATTTAACGAATTTCGCACTTATGGTGCAGCAACATGCAGCTGTACCAATAAGGCGCAGTTGGCGCAGCTGTTACACCCCTGCTGTTGTGCCTCCACTGACTAAACGTTATGAGTGCCCTTCGGGCACCACTAGATCAGAAATTGGCACAGAAGCCCAAGAAAATTGGTCGAGTATATTGCGATGCTGGCAATATGCATACAACAGCAGAGGCGAATGCAGATTCCAGAGAGAAAACAAGTGTGGCTACCGTATTACTAGGAGGTTTAGTAGATACGAAGGAGCCGGCCCCAGAGGAGAAAGACGAGCATGTGAGTCCACAAGATGGCTCAGAAAACGGCGAGGCCAGTACCGATAAGATACCAATGTCAAGACCCACTATGTGTTTAGCAGAGGCAGAGCCTGCGGTGCTGTTCCCAACCATAGCTACCACCGCAAAGTTACTTGTAGCTTTAGCAGAGGCAGACATTGTCAATGTCAGAAACACAAAGGTGTCATTGCTATCCATCGCAGGGGATTAGAAAGATGAGAGAAATATGCCAGATGATGGCCAGGCCGGCCAGTGGACACAAAAAAATCCTGCCAGTTGAATGTTGCAGTACCAGAGCAGGTGAGCCCTGAAGAAGGCCCCAAGATCATTCGGAATGAGCGCCTCCAGCAATGAAAGTGAGATCTGCATTTTGACCACAGCAGGTGCCACGTTAACCAAAGGAGACGTTGAGCAGCCAATGCAAGCGCCAGGAAGAACAAACAGAGTGCAAGAAGCTTGCGGAAATGTTAGTGGTATGTCAGCTATTTCCTTGCTGCTGGAGTTACCACCGATAAGTGGTGACACACTTATCGCCTGGCAGCCATAAAAAGTGTGAGCGGGGTTGGGTTTTTGTGGCGCTACTTAACAGAAAGTTAAAGTACTGTGTTTTCCTTTTAGATATGGAAAAGGATGCACTCATAAAGCGAAATCCGGAGTGTGGGCACAGCGCCCGAGAGTCGCTGGCTGGAGCTAATCTGTGTGATATTGTACTCTAGCTAGCTTGCCCTGCGTGGTGGCTTCCACAGACGATGGCGAACTTGTGGGGGAACAGCGTGTTGCATACAGTAAGCTGGGGGGTACCAGAGGGGCGGTGAAGCTGTGTGTGCATCTGTGCTGCACCCCACACACCAATTGCTTGCCTGTCGCTCATGGGTTACTAACATCTTCAGACGAGCGGCACTGTCGAGGGAGCACATTGGTTTGCTTGCCCTACGAAGGGATATTCGCAGTTGGTGAAGGGTATGCCTTCTGAGGCACATTTTAAATTACGGTTCTTAACTTGTTGGGAAACTGGAGGCAGCATTTGCTTCTGCAGAGCCGAATTCAGTGTGCATGCGCTGCAACGCGCTGTGAAGAAACACGAATGTTTTCAATTCTCCCCCGAGCGCTCTGATGGCCAGAAGCCTGCTCGTAGGAGTTGGCAGCTCTTAATTTTGTTCTGCAATGTATTCAGTTGTCTGTCAAAGCCTGGCAATAAAAATAAAAGAAAGCGACAAAGGGTGAACATAGACCTCACACCAAACCAGCAAACCGAGGTATTCATACCATTTCTCTAAGCCTGCCTCATGTTCTACGTAAACTCGTCACCAGCAGTGACTGTTGCCAGATGCGGAAGTGTTTTCTGCCATTTTTCACAGCCACCTTTTTTATCCCGCCCGCAAAACAAGTTCCAATATACTGTTAACATTGAGGTTGCTGGCAAAAGTTTAGAAGACTCGACATGAAAAACTGAGCATTACGCACTTCAGCACGCAGTTTTCGGGCAAGAAGTTCACCTTAATCTCGCTCCCATATGTACTTGCACTGCTTCAAGTGGAGGACATATTCTCAAAAAGACCTTGTCGAAGGAAACGCCGAGTGGCGTTCACGAATCTGAATTGGCCCTGGGAAGGAGCAGCTGTTTTCTCCACTCAGTGGAGTGGAAGTGGAGTGTTGAATCGAGGTGCATTTTTGAATGCAGGTATTAGTAATGTCAACTGCTGCAATGTTACTTCATAAGGATCACTGCATTTTGCCTTTGTTTACTGTAGCAGTGCCATGCAAATGACAGCAAAGGGCAACACGTCGTGTGGGCAGAAGCCATAAATACATTCAGTACTTCCCTATCACACTGAACCGCTGAGTAAGCGTTCTGATAACCTGCTCCCACTGCCTCTCCTTACCAAGACATCCACCAAGCCACGTCTGATGTTTTTACCGGAGCTGAGATACAGGCATGTGAAAGTACTGCTGTGATCGTTTTGGTGTGACTGGCCTAGTGTCCCTTAGCTGATGTCTGGACACAACTGGCTTCGTTAACACGTCATTTTGCTGAAAATGCTCAGCAGACTCGGCAATAAAAAATGCAGCACTTTAAATACAAGGACAGCAGACTGGAAAGTGTGAACAGTCACATTTTTGAGAATGTTGGTTTAAAAATGATTGTTACAGTTCGAAATGTTAGGAAGCAACAAAACACTCACCTCTTCCTTTGGCTTTGAGCAATGCCTGCTGCTTTCAACCACTCCGGAGCCCTGAGCAAGTGCTTCTCTAGATGTTCGAAGCTGAATTCCTCTTGCATCCTTGGCCACCTCTGCTACACGAAATCCCCAGGGGATGGCCGAGAATTGCTGAAAAATAGTAATACCAATGACTATAAAGTAGTATGAAGACCTGAATAAGGGTAAATGGGGTGCACCTCAGTTCGCAGATGAGCCAACGTTTTGACAAGTGGACTTGTCTTCATCTGGGCAAAGTGATCATCGCTGGCAGGGGTTTAAATATGCTTTTGCTTCCGAAGAAGAAAAGCTGGGGAGGGGAAAGTGGGTGCGAAGAAAGTAGGTGTGAAGGAGTGGGGAGGAGAGGATGGGTGAGAAGAAAGTGGGTCATGAAGTGAAAGCAAAAAAGAAAAAAAAATCTTCAGTATGTATTTATCAGTTTGGAACCAAGGATTCTGTGGCCCGCAAAAGTAAAAGCAGCAGTACAAGGAAAAACTACAATACCGGGTAGGTGATTAGTCACCACTTAAACTGGTTTGGTACAGATATGCCTTACAAAGGGACAGGCTATGCAAAGGGCCCCGATAAGGCATATATCTAGGGGGACAATTCTTAAAAGGTAGGGGGAGGAAAGGGGGAGTACGGTCACAGGATAATAACCACACAGTGAACCACAACTGACCAAAAAAAAAAATCTTAAGTATGTATCTCAACCTGGAACCAGATTCTGTGGCCTGCAAAAGTAAAAGCGGCAGTACCAGGAAAAACCACTGTACAGGGTAGATGATCAGTCACCACAAATATTCCTGCTGGTTCCAATGTTCTAAATTTATGAATTAGATATGCATTGGAACCAGCAGGAATAAATATATCTAAGGGAACGTTTCATAACTATTTGGGAAAACAATCCCACATAGTGTGAATTGTACAGTTTTTTCACACCACATGTACACTCTAATCCCTTCCACAATAGCATAACCTTACATGTTCCTCTAAACACATTTCCTCCTTGTCACTTGTTTCTTGAATTTGTCCTCAAACTTTTTTTGATTAATATATTTTTTTTTTCATGTCAGTTGTGGTTCTCCCCCCCCCCAACCTTTGTAGAAAAATTTAAGAATTGTCCCCCTTAGATATATGCCTTATCAGGGCCCTTCGCAAAGCCTGTCCCTTTGTAAGGTGTATCTGCACCAAACCCGCCTAAGTGGTGACTAATCATCTGCCCGATACTGTGGTTTTTCCTGGTACTGCCGCTTTCACAGGCCACAGGATCTCTGGTTCCAGGTTGAGATACATACTTAAAATAATTTTTTTTTCTTTCACTTCATAACCCACTTTATTCTCACCCATCCTCTCCTCCCCACTTTTTCACATCTACTTTCATCAGACCCACTTTCCCCTCCCCAGCTTTTCTTCTTCGGAAGCAAAAGCATATTTAAACCCCTGCCAGTGATGATCGCTTTGCCCAGACGAAGACAAGTCCACTTGTCGAAACGTTGGCTCATCTGTGAACTGAGGCGTACCCCATTTACCCTTGTTCAGTTCTTCTTCAACCATGCAAACCCTCTTCTTCCTCTCATTCTACCTATAAAATAGTAAAGCTGTCAAATTCATGCACTCAAAATAAAGCTCTGCTTTGCTCTTTTTAAGGCTCAGTCATCATAAGCGAATTGCTTTTAGCATTTCTGTAAAAGAATACGACATCCAAGTCGTTTCCTGCTTTGCATCCCATAATGCAATGACATCACAGAAACAATGCACACAGCTTTACTGCTTTAGATGTTCGCTCTGAAGAGCAACATGCAAACACAACTTCCTCTAATTTGAAACATTCAGCAGTACTTAAGAAATAGCTTCATGCAAACTATGACGACTTGTGAAAAACTGCTATTCGTCTGAAGCATTCAAGGGCGCCAAAAAGCACAGCACATATGGAAGAAATTGTAAAAGAGTGTGAATAATAAATTACTCTTTTTGCAAAAAAGTATGCATTATATGCTTTTTGCCACCACATGTGCAAAGAACGCATCAATGCATCAACTGTGGCATAACAGTGAACTTTTAAAATGTTGTGCTGAGCCTTTCACCATGGCAAATAAGTACTGCGGACACACAGGTTACCTTTCTTGCTAATATAGAAGGCTTCAATAAGTTTCTGCGATTCTGTATTTCTGCTCATAACAGTAGTACACATCACCACAGCATGCCTCATGGGACCTCACAGGACAAGATCCAATGTGCTGTGGTAAATTAGAGACCATTTTCTTTTGCTCAATATTTCACTGAAGTTCCCAGACTGCCTCATTTGCACAGTGCGTAGTTTGTCCTGCACAGGAATGGCTGCTTGAGAGTGAAACTCGTACACTACCATTTCTGCATGTTTAATGAATGACCGTCTATTGTTGGTACCAAAACCTCTTTCGCCTTTTCCGATGTGACAGGAAAGACCACAGCTTCATTGGAGATAAAAAGGGAAACGGACTGTCATGCATACTCACAGCAATGTTGAAATTGTGGGACAGCTTAGGTAGATATTGCATAACTGCCAGTCTCGCCTTTTCTCAAGGATCCTGCGACGCAATGCTGGTGAGGGAAGCTGACGCAAGTATGCTGATACCAATATTTGAAAAGCAAGTTTAAGCAAAGCACTGAGTGCTTAATGAATCAAGTATGCTGGTGTTTTGTTCCACATTAAAAAAGAGGCTCCTTCTAATTGATTTTCAAATAGATAAAATTTAGTGAAAGGAATGAGTGACTGATTTATTTTTTTTTGAATCTGTGATCAGGAAGTCATGTGTCCCCAAGCTCCATTCTAGTTTTCAAATTCAACTGGCTAGGCTGACTTCAGCTGGGGCCCATTGTTTGCTTTTGAAAGGGGTTACAAGACACCCAGAAGTGACGGGCTGTAGAAGTTGGTACAGATGAGCCTAGAGAAAAGGTGAGACCAGTAGTGACATACCCGCACATGCTATCCCACAATGTAAACAAGGTAGTGAGCAGGCATGACATTCTGCTAGTCTTTTTAGCCCCTCCAAAGCTTGGTTGTCTTTCCTCTGGCTTCATAAAAGGACAACTAAAAGAAAGAGGCTCTGGTAAAAAGCTTCGATGTCCATTCAAGAGATGCGCTGACTGGTCAGTATATGAGTTGCTCTCTCGTTTGCTCATTCTTATATAGTAAAAACTGGGTGTCATGTCACTGAGCAAATCAAGGGACATGAACAGATTGTTGAGCAACATAAAGTGTAGTGCAAACTGCAAAACCATTTCTGATCTTGACTTCATGCTCTTTAATAGCATCAAGATAGTCTGTCAGCAAAAGGTATCAAGCTACCTAAAGACGAGCTGGAAACAGTATTGTGTGACTGGGTTGCAATGAAGAGCTGAAATGATTTTCTTTTCGAGGACATGTTCTATTCCATACAATATTGTGCATATGCCAAGCACAATTTAAAAGCAGACAACATGTAAAAGCCCAGTCACAGCTTGCGAGTTGTAAAGGTATTGCGACAATGTGGGCTTAAAAGGAACAGCTGCTGGCCAATTGCATGCTGCTCGATTCCTTGGAGCTGCTAAGAAATAAGCAGCACCTCGGATGTAATGAATGCTTGTTTCACATCTAGCCTCTCATTACCTAACAGCAAGACCAACTGCCCTTTTAGAAGATAAAGCGTAACAAAAGGAAGCACATAAAAGGAATGATGGGATATACATTTGATATACAAACATGCTGCCCTATCACGTTTTACTGTAATACTGGCAACTCTTGGACATGACGATGCCTTGTGGGATGGTGACCAGTTGGTTACACTTATAATAGCCCATAGGTACAGTTGCCAGTACGGCTATTTACAGCGCTTGACCGAGGCGCATTTGGCTGCACCGATGGCATCTAGTGGAAACAACTGGTTTCGAATAGCCTGCATCTGAGCATGTGCTGACATACTGATGGGAGTGCCTTCAAGTCTGTGCCTTGTCTGTATACAGCTTTTACCACTTGTGACTGTTCACAAAGGTGCCGCAGAAACACAAAACAATGTGTAGCTAGAGCATTCAGGCATGCATGTGCTGTATTAAATATTTGTGTGCAGCAACATTAATACACCGCATTCACTTTTGCTAACACTCGTCAAATGTATTATTATTCGTAGTGCAGAGATCGTTTTCTTTTGGTACAGAACAACTCCCCAATATGGTTTAGCTTGATATTTAGATAACTGTCACCTACTGTGTCATAAATGTGATGATGACATTAATGGACAAGATAAAATAGCTCAAGGAAGCTCTATCAGTGTGGGGATGCATGATAAATGCACACTATCATAAAAGAAGAATTATTGGCAGATGACACCCATGCAGCCCAAAGTACACTATCTGAGTACTCTAGATTGCCATGCTGATGACTGCACAATCAATTGCTCCCTGGTTGCAAATCATAGCCATTTGCATGCCTGTTTGCAGTGTGAGACCTAAATGCTCAGCAAATCCCCCCAGACGCTGGCCATTTTGTGCACTCAGACTAAAAGCAAATACTTTTTGAAAACCCACATGTCATGACGTTATTCATGATTTGTATGTTTTAGAATACTTTCATCCGAACTGCTGTCCAGCAAACTGGCAGAGCATATTAAAATACTCATTAAGCAGCACAAGAAGGGTTCTCTTTCAATCAGTTCATCCGTTCTGCAAAATTTTAAAACATTTCACATAGATTTTGTGATGTCAACTGTCACGTATTGCTACTGTGAATTACGCACGGCTGCTTCAATGTGCAAAAAAAAAAATCTCCATACTTACGTCTTTTCAAAACTGCCATGAACTTGTAGTTGCATGGAAAGCCGCCTCACAGCAGGGCTGCGAGACCTGCCGGTGCTGCTGCTGGCCAGGGCTCCTGCTTTGCCTGCATAATGTGACTTCGCGACAAAAAAAAAAAAAGATTAGAATTAGAGCTCTTTGACTATGTTCGGAAACTTCCTTTGAGCCTTCCTGTATACGGCTGACGAAGGGCTTTTCACACTGATTTTGTGATATCAACGGTCATGTATTGCTACTGTGAATTAAGCACGGCCGCTTTTTTGCGTAAAAAAAAATCTCAGTATGTTTCAAATGCACTGTGAACTGGTAATTGCATAGAAAGCGGCTTCGCAGCAGGGCTGTGAGACCTGCCGATGTTGCTGTTGGCGAGGGTTACTGCTTGGCTTGCATAATGTTACTTTGCGACAAAAAAAAAAAATAGAAGCTCTATGTATGACTACATTCGGATATTTCCTTTGAGCCTTTCTGCATATGGCTGACAAACAATGCAGGGTTTTCACATTGCTTTTGCGATGTCAACAATGCAAACATGGGAGCCAGTTGGTTGATCATACTGTGGAATACTGCGCTACTTGATAGTCCGAGGACACGTTCATTCGTGTGATGTCCTTCACCTGTCCCCCACCTAGAAAGTAGCGCTGTATTCCCCAGTTTGTGATGTCAACGGTCCCTTATTGCTACTGTAAATTAAGCACGGCTGCTTCAATGTGCAAAAAAAAAACATCTCCGTACTTACGTCTTTTCAAAACTGCCATGAAATGGTAATTGCATGGAAAGCCGCCTCACAGCAGGGCTGTGAGACCTGCCGGTGCTGCTGCTGGCGAGGGCTCCTGCTTTGCCTGCATAATGTGACTTTGAGACAAAAAAAAAAGAATTAGAAGTGAAGCTCTTTGTATGACGGTTCGGAAACTTCCTTTGAGCCTTTCTGCATATGGCTGACAAACAATGAAGGACTTTTCACATTGATTTTGTAATGTCAACAATGCAAACACGGGGGCCAGTTGGTTGATCATACTGTGGAATACTGCGCTACTTGATAGACCGAGGACACGTTCATTCGTGTGTTGTCCTTCACCTGTCCCCCATCTAGCAAGTAGCGCTGTATTCCCCAGTTTGTGATGTCAACGGTCCCTTATTGCTACTGTGAAATAAGCACGGCTGCTTCATTGTGTAAAAAAAAAAAAAAATCTGAGTACATATGTCTTTTCAAACCCGCTATGAACTGGTAATCGCATGGAAAGCGGCCTCGCAGTAGGGCCATGAGACTCCTACTTGGCCTGCATAATGTGACTTCGCAACAAAAAAAAAAATTAGAAGTGAAGCTCTTTGTATGACTGTTCGGAAACTTCCTTTCAGCCTTTCTGCATATGGCTGACAAACAATGAAGAGCTTTTCACATTGATTTTGTAATGTCAACAATGCAAACACGGGGGCCAGTTGGTTGATCATACTGTGGAATACTGCGCTACTTGATAGACCGAGGACACGTTCATTCGTGTGTTGTCCTTCACCTGTCCCCCATCTAGCAAGTAGCGCTGTATTCCCCAGTTTGTGATGTCAACGGTCCCTTATTGCTACTGTGAAATAAGCACGGCTGCTTCATTGTGTAAAAAAAAAAAAAAAATCTGAGTACATATGTCTTTTCAAACCCGCTATGAACTGGTAATCGCATGGAAAGCGGCCTCGCAGTAGGGCCATGAGACTCCTACTTGGCCTGCATAATGTGACTTCGCAACAAAAAAAAAAATTAGAAGTGAAGCTCTTTGTATGACTGTTCGGAAACTTCCTTTCAGCCTTTCTGCATATGGCTGACAAACAATGAAGAGCTTTTCACATTGATTTTGTAATGTCAACAATGCAAACACGGGGGCCAGTTGGTTGATCATACTGTGGAATACTGCGCTACTTGATAGACCGAGGACACGTTCATTCGTGTGTTGTCCTTCACCTGTCCCCCATCTAGCAAGTAGCGCTGTATTCCCCAGTTTGTGATGTCAACGGTCCCTTATTGCTACTGTGAAATAAGCACGGCTGCTTCATTATGTAAAAAAAAAAAAAAATCTGAGTACATATGTCTTTTCAAACCCGCTATGAACTGGTAATCGCATGGAAAGCGGCCTCGCAGTAGGGCCATGAGACTCCTGCTTGGCCTGCATAATGTGACCTCGCAACAAAAAAAAAATTAGAAGTGAAGCTCTTTGTATGACTGTTCGGAAACTTCCTTTCAGCCTTTCTGCATATGGCTGACAAACAATGAAGAGCTTTTCACATTGATTTTGTAATGTCAACAATGCAAACACGGGGGCCAGTTGGTTGATCATACTGAAGAATACTGCGATACTTGATAGACCGGGGACACGTTCATTCGTGTGTTGTCCTTCACCTGTCCCCCATCTAGCAAGTAGCGCTGTATTCCCCAGTTTGTGATGTCAACGGTCCCTTATTGCTACTGTGAAATAAGCACGGCTGCTTCATTATGTAAAAAAAAAAAAAAATCTGAGTACATATGTCTTTTCAAACCCGCTATGAACTGGTAATCGCATGGAAAGCGGCCTCGCAGTAGGGCCATGAGACTCCTGCTTGGCCTGCATAATGTGACTTCGCAACAAAAAAAAAAAAATTAGAAGTGAAGCTCTTTGTATGACTGTTCGGAAACTTCCTTTCAGCCTTTCTGCATATGGCTGACAAACAATGAAGAGCTTTTCACATTGATTTTGTAATGTCAACAATGCAAACACGGGGGCCAGTTGGTTGATCATACTGAAGAATACTGTGATACTTGATAGACCGGGGACACGTTCATTCGTGTGTTGTCCTTCACCTGTCTCCCATCTAGCAAGTAGCGCTGTATTCCCCAGTTTGTGATGTCAACGGTCCCTTATTGCTACTGTGAAATAAGCACGGCTGCTTCATTGTGTAAAAAAAAAAAAATCCGAGTACATATGTCGTTTCAAACCCGCTATGAACTGGCAAGTGCATGGAAAGTGGGCTCGCAGTAGGGCCATGAGACTCCTGCTTGGCCTGCATAATGTCGCGAAAAAAAAAATAGAAGTAAAGCTCTTTGTATGACTATGTTTGGAAACTTCCCTTGAGCCTTTCTGCATGTCGCTGACAAACATTGAAGGGCTTCCAAATCACAAGAAAACGCAAGAAAACGCGACAAATTTTGAAATGCAAACAGTAGTTCCTCACGCTTTACGAGTCCTACACTACAATCGATGTTTCCGGCATTACCTTGAAACGCACATATTACTTGCGCAAGAGAAAACTAAGCTCCGTTTCCTTTCATTCAGATGTTCATTATTTTACGCTGAACACTGACTTCGGCATTTATATCGAACTGCTAGTTCAGTTCAGTTCAGGCGTTCAGTCGTGTCCGACTCTTCGTGACCCTAGTGGTTAGAGCGCCCGTCTCGGCTGCGGGAGGTGGTCAGTTCGAAACCCACCGCCGGACACCCACCGGTAAAAATGGGTACAAGCGTCCCCCGGCCTGGTGCTCGGCTTTTACAGGGGTGTACGTTTGGGAGAAGCTCCGTAAACCCCGCTGCGCGCCCCTCCTCCGCAGTGGGCCCAAACCCAGTTTCGAACCTCGCAGCCTGCAAAGGTGGTTCTGTTTGTCTTGCAAAGGTACTTCCTTTGACACTCACCTGAAGTGCTCCCTTAGAGCCTCAGCTGCAGAAGCACTTTATTCAAAGGAACTGCAAACAGCGATACAAAGGTTCTACCAACACTGGGTTGTGCAAGGTGCACCGAAGAATATAACAAGGACCATCGCTGCGCTACGCAGTTAAATCTAAATGAGGTATCCAGCCACAGATGCTCGCGTACACAACAGTGCATCGCAAGCGTTGCAGCACAGGCAGAACAACTACTATAATGAATGCTTTACCTGCAAATGAAGAGTCGATGACTTGCCTCAAGTGGTTCTTTTCCGGTGCGGTTCGAACCCGGCAGACGCTTGCAGCGTTGAACGTGAACGCATTGCCAGGTGCGCGGGGCTTCCGCGCTTCTCAAGCGTTTGACGTTTCCGCTATATCAACCAACAACTCCAACCGTATAGAACACTGCACGCTGGACGCACAAAGCAAAGCGCAGCAATCATCGACGAACGCAAACACCGGCTTTAGCGAAGTATTTCAACTTCAAAAACGAACAACTGACATACGACGCCGCCATGCCGCTGTTACTACGCGTCACGCATGGATGGCATAGCAAAGTAAGTGCAGCAGACTACGTTTCAGCCTCCGCCACTGACGAACAACACGGGGGCGCTAAAGTCACCTAGCAGAATTCGTCAGCAAATGCAGTTTGTAACTGCCAATTTTCAGCGTGCGAGACCATGAAAGTACAAAAAAACTATTTCCGATTTTGTATCCAGCGCGTGACAAGCATTGTAGGTACAGAATTGCTACAGAGTAGACTTTACACAAAAGTAAGCTGCGCGCATCTAGTGGCGCTTCAGTCGAAAGTAGATGATCGCGGCAGTTTCACTAGTCGCATTAGGTCACTGCAACATTGTGTCTTGACGAAGTTAATGAAATGATGCGATATCCTTGCAAAGGGTAGTATTGTTTTCCATTAAACAAAAATTAAAATATTGTTAGCTATGACATAAAGCGCAGTGTTCTGGGTCAAATTGTTTGACTAAATTACATAAGAGCTATTTAGCTGCAATAACGAAACTGAAACCTTGGCTCCAACTGCCAAACATCTAAGGTGGTGCGAAGGTTGCAGTGCAGTTATCTAGCTGTATTCTGTAGTTTCTACTGCTAAGACCGTTAAAAGGACCTCGTTGTTTTCTTTCTTTCGGCCTTGTTCAGCATTGCGAGCGTCGTTGCTCGAGATTTGTGCTTTTTGATACTTGCGCGTGCCGCTACAACGATGTGCAGCCTTCGTTATGTAGAAAATTATGTCGCAGAGGGGTCATTGCCGCTCGAAATCTTCCGTGCATGTGCTATCTGAGTCGAAACAACCCATAAATCAGCGCCACGAGAGCGCCGCTGAGGCCCAGTGCCCCTAGGCGTGGCACACTAATACTGCATGGTACGCTGCCTTGGGCTCCGCTGGTTATTGGGGAAAATAGGCCCTGGCAAAAATGAGAAAAAGATAAATCATAAAGTATCAAAAATAGGCAGAGAAAAGGGCATGCCTAGTCAGAATTCCAGTCCACTCTCTGATTATCTTGCCAGCCTGGGAGACAAAAGCAAATGGACGAAGAGCTACATTTTTTTTTATGGCCAGCAGCACACTTCACATTAGTGGGTTCATGTCTCGAAGTAGATAGTCTGAGGCAGCCGCTATGATAATTAAGATTACCACTGCTCGAACACTGAAGCTGGTTGCCGGCATTCTAGATTGGACACTCATGTGGATCTCTAGGCGCCATGGAGAAAGGAATACTTCCTCCGTGCTAGGCGCTCAGAAGCATAGAGTTCCACTTAGTTTAGTCACGCTGTTCTGGAGCTCCGGCGAGAAACCTAATTAAGATGGAATTCGTGACTATCAAAGCTTTAACCCTGTGCAGGGTCCAGAGACTACTTCGGTCTAAAAATTGATGTGTTATGTGATCGAGAAGTCAGATGCATGGTTTATATATGTTGCCTTTGGAAGAGGGAAAGAGCTAAAAAACAGGCAGGATGTGCTGTAGTACAAGTGCTGTGTGCTTTCATTTCTTGCACACTAGTTTATATTACTAGGTAGTCTATGCTTTCCTTTGTTTCATTCTTTTTGCATTGCTTTCCTAGAATGCACAGTTATATTCACTGCTTTGTCTACCTTGTTTAAAGTCTAAGATTATACAAGCAGTGCATATGACGGTGGTATTTACATCATGAAGACTTTGCCAATTTTTTATAATAGCCTTTCTGATTCATTTCACCTTCCCTGTCTTATCGATTTTACTTGTTCGTAGATGTGCTTTCTTAATATATTACTGTTTGGTTAATTTACATGTCCACAATGTAAAGTTTTGTACTGTATAATTATTAATTCATGATTTCGGTTTTTCCTTGTGCATTATTTTTATTATTTAACATGCATTGTTCAATACTTTCTGTAAGTTCATGCTGGAAAAATTAAGTGCCCAGGATGTGTGACTATATAAGAAGTTCGCAGTTTTGCTGTTAGCCATGCAGTGGTCTCAGACCGCTGTTGTCGAGCTGGAAGCTAAACTATTAACCTGTTGTGGGGTAATTTACGAAACGAGGTGATTATGTGTACAAACAAGAACAGCCTAGATTGAATTCCACGTATAATATGAGAAGTTTTGTCCTCCATAACAGATGTTAGCCTTTGCTATATGTGCTGTTTTTTGCTGCTGCTTTTATTTTATTTTTCCGCTGTCTGATTTCTTTAGACTGTTTACCTCAGTTTACTTTAATTTATAAATTTGCCTTTTCTCATTCCTACCTAAGCGGTGGTAATTATGAGTGCCACACCTGGTGTTTAAGAAATTGAATGATAGTGGCAAGAGCCGCATCCACCTGCCAAATCTTTTAGCCTTTTGCTGCTTGGTGTTTGGTGCCATGCAAACTGTTCATTTAATGGCAATATGTGCTTTGCGCACAACATTGTATGACATTCACCAATAGAACTGTTTCGTGTTGCTGTATAATTTTGTTTTGGCAAGTTCTGTCCTATGTCATCTCATTCAGCTATGCAATAACCTTTGACTTTAATGTTCCATGAATTGAGCCTATAAAAAAGGTACTTAACAATGAAGCGATTTGGGCACCACATCTTCAAAATAGACTTTCTGCTGATTAGTATAGTTTCTCTACACATCTGCTTGTTTCTCTGAAGGCATCTGCTTCGTTTGTAACAAATATTTTATTTACACATTACGAGGAATTTTGTTCAATAGTGCTGAAAGATGGGCATCTATGCAAAGAGCCACAACACCAATCGCTGGCTTGTGGTGAAAGAAACCATGACTTCGTACAAAAATATGTACAGTGAGTGTGGCGAGTATACCCTAGCTATTATGTACGTTACTGGTGTGCACCAATTATTATGGTTATCTAATATATTATAGAGCAAAGGTGCACACTTGGCAGCACTTTGCATGTCTGTAATATGTGAGTGGTGTTGAAGAGCAAGTTGGTTTGATAACGTCAACTGCTAGTCGCCTGAAATGCTGCATAGATTCTCCACACATTTTACACAGTCCTTGGTAAATTCTGCATAATTTAATTCTCAACAAGTTATTGTATTTTAGCTTTTCTGTTCAAAATACACAGCCTTTGTTCTTTCATGATGTAATTGTTTGCTTTCTTTCTCACGAGCATCGCAGTTATAAAAGCTGCAGTCCTCACTGACACATTGCCAGAAATAAAAAAATAAAAATGAATTCCGCTTTTTTACCATCTATGCCCTCCTTATAGATTTAAAAATTTCAACTCCTGGCAAACCACTGCTGTTGATAATTTTCTCAATTCGCTTGTTTTAGAGCATACCTAAATAAATGAAACTTGTGCCATTAATGCATGGCAGGTATGTGTTGCATGGATACCATTGCGCTTACTGACATGCAAAATCAGCAAGTGACAACTTCCAATTTGAATGCATGATACCTTAATATCAGTATAAAAAGCTATTTTGTTTTTAGTTAAAAATGAGGCTCTGAATAATTTCTGGAGGTGGCATGATGCATCGCTCAGTCAAAGTCATTGATTACAAAAGTAGAAGATTGGTAGTAATGTCGACAAAAAATGTCTATACCAAAATTATTTGCAGTGGTTGCCCAGCTTATGTTGAGTACAATTTATCTCAAATAGTTTATGTTAAGTGTAATTGTGTCTAATTGTAGGTCTCACTTACTGCTAGTTGGTTAAATGTGACTAAATTGAGTTTATTGCATTACTAAGTCAAATATCCCTGAATAGCTTATGTCAAGTATATTTGAATGAAACCAACCCTACACTGTGATTATAATTGTTATTGTGTGTATATTGTGATTAGGTATGAACTAAACACATGAAATGATAAATTGTTCGATAGCTTACATTATTCAGCTATGTGTTTCATTACAAATGGCTTACATTGGGTACCATTGTGCTGAACTATTGCAGGTCAAAATTAATTTTCATAGCTAGATAGTAGTGTTTATTATTCGACATTACAGTGCATCAAGTCATATATCTGGAGAGCTTATGTTGAGTATATTTGCACTAGACTAATTGCAAGCCTTAATGAAGTGTCATTGGGTAAATGTGAATAAAAATGGAAGCTCAGGCCATGAAATCATCACGTATGAATGAGTAGCTCATCTCAATATTCACCGGAATTATTGCAGGTTCTATTTAAAAATAAATTTCATCCTATGAAATAGGAAGTCATATATCATATCATTTAATAGCTTATGTTGAGAGGGCTAATTGTAGGTCTTAATTATGATTTGTTAGCTATTTGGGAAATACATTGTGCTTGTACATCATCAAGTTATATATCATTAGATAACAATTATGCCATGTATATTGGTACTGAAATATATGCTAAGTCTATTAACATGCAGTACAGGTAATTGGTTTAATGATAAGAATAAAAATTGAAAATCCTGCTGTATATATCAAATCATGCATCTTTGGATAGCTTATATCGAATTCAAGTGCACTACAATAATTGCCAGTCTTAAATAGGAATCAATTAGCAAAGTGATGCAATCAACAATTCAACTTTAGCCTCTCAAGTCACATACCATATAAAATTTCTCGAGAAGTACATAATCCAAAATCAAACAATAAACTGGGCAAAAACATGTACAAGTAAAATTTAGCATGTTCAACTTGATCAGATAAAGAAGCAACAAAGGTCACAAAGTACTACTTAAAGCTATGGATTCACCACAATAAGCTTGGAGACCTAATTACAGCCCCCTAGTAGTGTTTCTCCCATGTTCATTGCAATATACATATTTTAACCTTGCGAGATGGAATACATGTGCATGGAAAGAGCTCTCAAGTACCACACACACACACACACACACACACACACCTATAAAGATTGACCCAAACATTTTAACATTTGAACTGATAGTTCTCAACTGCATGCATATAATGAAATGTGCTGTTTTCGGGCAACCTTCCATGTGTGCAAGGAAAATGAAATTACGGTTATTTAAAGCTGCTTAATTCAGTAATTATGACAAAGAGATTTTTTAGGTCGATCATTAGGACATACAACAATCATCATTAATTATTCAATGACCAAATAGACATATGTATATCCTTTTTCTGCTTTAAGCTGCACACGTCCAGAAAGAGTGCATTGACGTACTGATGGACCCTTTTAAGGGGTGTAAGCTAGCAGCATTGCACCCATAAAATGTTGCATCTATATATCAAAACACACATATAGATGATGCGAGTTAGACACAGAAATGTACTTTATAGATATGCAATTCATAAGCAGTGCAGAACAGACCAGTTTGTTTTACAACTCAATTTGTAGTACAACAGAGTTGCGCTCTGTTGTACTGTGGTTTGTTGTACAACAGACCAGTCTGTAGTACAACACAGCAGTCATTAGTACAACAGAGCAGTCTTGTGTTGTACAACAAAGAGCTCTGTTGTACAACATACTTTCCTGTAGTACAACTGGACCGTGTTGTGTTGTACAACAGAAGTTTGTGTCGCACAACACAAAATTATGTCATACAACAGAAATTTCTGTTGTACAACAGAAATTTCCTGTAGTATTTTTCGACTGGGTGGAAGCAGACAAACTCGACATAAAGAAAAATACCTTGTTCCAGTACCTCGCACATACGCGTATACACAGTCACTGCATTATACTGTACCCAAATTGTTGAATAGGCTACATTTTGCCGGACTTGACCCAGTTTGCGTGTCGAACCACGATGTCAGCCTCTATTGTCGAGGAGAGCTGTCATGAATTTGTATATATATTTTTCTTTTTGCATCATTGTGTACCATTGTTTTATTGTTTTCTGTATCAGCAATGCTTTCCCACTTCTTTCCTTGTATCTTTGTGCTGTATTTTATAACGTTCCTTCGTTCGTACAGAAGGAACTGTACAACGTTTTACCCGTTTTTTATTTGTATAAACGTGTTTAGCTATAAACATGTGAATTGATTTTTTCTCCTGTCTGCTGCTCTGCCAACCTTGTAAGGGGGCCAGGACCCCGTCAAGCTGTTTTTACAGCTTTTAGTTCTGGCCCCTCCTTTTCTTGCTAAAAGGAAATAAACTTGAACTTGAACTTGAACTTGAACTTGAACTTCGGTCTTCACAGTCAACAAGCACGCACCTTATCCACTACACCACGGCGGGATATGGTGGCGGTGGTTATATTTCTGCTTATGTAGTCGACGTTGTCCTTTAGTTTTTTTGTGTGTATTGTAGGGTGTAGAATTTGTGGTCGTAATTGAGCGATCGCCCTTTAAACAGGCTGAATCTTTTTCCTGGCTACCCCGAAGGGGTATCCGTATCCCGCATCTTTACAATGTATAGCTTTCTTGCAGACAAACCTCAAAATGTCCCAATTTACTAGTGCTGATGTGTATTGTCATCGTCTTCGAACGCATGCAATTTTTGCTACCTATAGATATATGCGGAGCACCAACACTTGTAATACTGCTCCTTTTAGCTTCACCTGCTGCCAGCAGAGCAGCGACGTCAATGAATTTACTTGCGACAAGGGCTCTGCATGCGTAAACACTCTAGGAAGCGACGCCCGATGTCCGGCTGACCTGTGCAGATTTCGATCATCAGCGATGCGTTTTATTTATTCCCGAGCGTATTTTACCCTCGCTAACGAAACGCTACGTTCTTGCTTGTACTTTGTCGTTGAAGGTGGCAGATCTTCAGTAACAGATTATGAAGATGCACCGCAAGATCGTACAAGCTGCAGCGACTGTTGCACACGCAAAAACAAAACGCGATGCGTGTATGTACTTGCGTGTATGTACTTGTATGTACACATCCACGGCTTCATATCTTCTAGGTATTTGCGAAACAACGCGTACTCCACATGTGCAGAGAAGTTGTAACACATGATATGTATGATTTCATGCTTTTTTAGTGCGAAGGCATGGTCCGATGTGGTCATTCTGGTTGAGATTCAGGATCCGCCCGAATTGTGTAAAGAAGCGGAAATACTCTGTCCCGTATCAGTTCCATTCATGTTGGGTTTGTCCGGTTTCAGTTAAAGCGGACATTACTTAGCCTGTATATGAGCTCAATACAGGACTCGTCCTCCCTGTTTCATAACCATACGGTTTGGGATTTCCTGTATCAGATACATACTGGCAATGGTCTGCTCTGTATTAACTCTATACCGGACCAGACCGCCGGGATTGAGATTCATACCGGACATGACCTGTCCGGTATAAACCCGCTTATTCTTCATAAAGGACTGATCACACCGGTATGAAATTTATACGGGATAATACAGAATCTTTTCAAACCCGTATGGCGCGATACGGGATTTTTCACTAGGGGTGTTTCTCGCCGGCGCAATATTATATGTTCTCCACATCCGCTACAGCGCAGTCGATAAACTTCCGGTCCTTTCCTTCAGTTTCGTGTTCAGTGAGAGCTGTAAATAATGACTTAATGAAACAAAAATGAAAAGCGGAAAGTGACCCTCCACAGTGCTTCAGTGGTTAAGACGCTCGACTACTGACACTTAGTTCTCGAGTTCGAGCCACTACTCGTGATAAAACAGCGCTGCTAAGACAAGTACGGGGAAGGAAACACTTCACACTAGTATTAACTGCGCTGTTTTATCACGATGAATGACCAACGTATTCGTTCATCCGTCTTATTGAGCCGCTGGACAACTTATGCTCATTTGCCGAGTTCAAACCCAAAATCGGTGGTAAAGTATCCATGGCGGCGACAGTTATGACACCGGGAAAGGATTTGAGAAAAACGTGTGTCCATATACGTGTCGTTCGAGACTGCTCTATACTTTCTCAAAGTAAATTGTTCAACTTGCACTGGATCAGTTTGCATTTCACGGCTGTAAAAAAAAAAAAGCCGGCACCTGTGAGCTTCCGTCACTCTGAGTGAACTCTGAGAAATGGCGCGCGGGCACGTTTCTCTGCTGCGCAAGCATGCTTCATCGTTGAGAAGCTCGCCCTTGAGGGTGTGATGGGGCAGCGTTAACGGCTCCTCTCTGCGGCCCCCTTCCGAGAAAGACAAGCAACCCTTGTGAATGTCCTTTCGTGACTTCGAGATTGCATGTTTTTATCGCGATCCATGAGGTTTGGGTTCAATTTCAATGGCTGCTGCAATGTTGGCGTCTGTCATTTGAGTTAGCAGTCTATACTACCTCTTTGCCTCAAATCTATGGGAGTTACCAGCTCCAGACGATAATATTATGGCTGTGATGTTTCGCTTGAAAAATCCGAGTGTAATCGAGATGCTGCGTTTGCTGAATGGAAGCCCTAACTCGGTCGCATTTGAGTGGTGTTACCAAGATGCTTTGTTGAACGAGTTGGTAAACATCCATTATTAATTTAAACAGCGCGAACAAGAAGACAAAGGAGAAGATTAAAAGGAAGCCACCGTACAAGCGCTGACTGACAACTATGCCTAAGCCTTTACTCCAAGGCCCAGATAAAAACAAATATGATGAAAACGAAACAGTCACGTGAAACAACCCCAGGGTTCACCTGCTGCACAAAACGTTACTCAAAAAAAGACATCACAAGCTCGGCACTGTAACTCCGGAATTCCTGAAGACCTTTGGGTTCCTGAGGCCGTCTAAGTGTGTCAACAAGACTTCTCTTGCTCTTTCAAGCAAAGAGATATGTCTTTTGTTTAGGCATAGTTGTGAGTCAGCGCTTGAACAGGGGCTTCCTTTTATTTTGTCCTATGTCTTCTTGTTCGCGCATTTTAAATTATTAACCGGTTGTGCTAACGGAGGTCAGCAACCTCTTTCCCCTGTTGCTGGTACAATTTCTTCGTACACTTAAATTATTGTGCTGGTACCTTTTCTTTTTCAATCTCTGCTCTCATTCTTCAAGCGCATCTTTCTCCACGCGTTCTATTATCGCCCCATTTGGGGTGTTCTTAATTCCATGCGCTTTCGCATCTCCTGCTTTCCCAGAAACCAGCCTTGGGCATCTACTCATAGCAGCACAGCCAGTATGCGCATTCTTCAGCTCTAGTTATAACCTCCTCGTGCTTCCAAGGTAACCTCACACCAGATTCTTCTGTGGCAGCTTTTTTTCGGTTGTGCAGTCCTTCGCTGTTGTCACTTACACGAGGCCACCCATTGCATTCACCATATCACCTCCTTTCCTCTTATTTAATGGCGGGGAGTGGATGCACATATTCTTAGCCTATCACGTACTAGATAGACCAGATTACACATCGTTACAGCGGGCTACACCACCTGTCATGACTGGCATGTGGTGTGTTAGGCCAAAGTCTGTGCTGTCATCTTTGACGCGCAACACAGTAACGGTCATCTAGGAGCTGCGCTCTAAACGAATTGGCACAAAATGCCCCGGCTGAGCCAAAACGTCGGATGACATTGTAAAAACATACGTGGGACTAAAGCATTATTATTAATATTATTCAGAATTAGAATCAGATTATTATTATTATTATTATTATTATTATTATTATTATTATTATTATTATTATTATTATTATTATTATTATTATTATTATTATTATTATTATTATTATTATTATTATTATTATTATTATTGAAAAAATATAGCAACACAAAGTCGTTGACATTGTTCTTCTAGTTGTTACATAGACGCTGAACGAAACAGGAAAGACTTTCTGAATGCCTTTTTATCTGCATGAAGGGCCAGAGCGTAGTTTTTGAAAGGAGATTGTTATGCTCATGGTTTAGGAATAACATCCGGAAGGTTATGCTCGAGAGACTGCTGTTGATGGAAGACCACTGAAAAGCAATAAGGGCATGGCGAATGAGTTTTTTCGAGGCGAGAGAACAAACCGCGTTGTTTCTACTCTTTTTTTTTTTTGAACGCCCAAACTTTGTGCGCTTCAAGAAACAAATTTGGTTTGAGTAGAAAGATATAGCCATATCATCGGGCGCGCAGCGTACGTGCATGGCAATGTCGAAGTTACTCAGAACACGCCTGAATTTATGCACGAGAGGACGAGAAAAAGAAACAGAAGTTGTGCAAAGCGCTTAGTTTCAACGCTACGGCTGCTTGGCACTGCATCGGCCAAACTTTTATATATACCACTTCACAGTTTCAGTCACGTTTTAAGTATGCTTACTCTCACGTTTCGAGGCGATGTATGTTAGTATTTGTTCCTGTGCATTGTTCGGGAGAAATGCTACTCTCACTTGCTCAGTTTAGTCTTCCTCTGTGTAGAAGATGAAGCGGGCTGAATTTATGTTTTTTAGCCTCCCTTCACTTTGTTTCACTTTCAGTTCTTCTTTAACTTCTGTGAGAGTGCAGCCACGCAGCTTCTACCGCAATGCTTGGCCTGTAGGAAGAAATAATGCGCACTCTTTATGTCATGCATATTTTATGCGGGTCACGTGCTCTCCCCGCTGCTAGCTGAAATTCTCTTTGCGCAGCCTCTATCAGCAAACGAAAAATCACAGCCCGGAGAAAACTCAGAGTATGCTGGGATGCAATGCTGGCAACATTGGTGTAAAGCTTCGGAAAGTAGTTGGACATGTTTCCATAATAGTAGCGCCTGTTTATTTTTAAATTCCATATATAACATTTCTTCGTATGCCTTAGAGAGACACTTCATCTGGTGCAGCTAATATGCAAATGCGGACGAGCAGCCACTATTTATTTTGGAGGGAGCCGGGGCTTCCCGTTATAAGGAGTTATAGCTTAGTATGGGAATACTAAAATTCGGCTTAGACACTCAAATGTGGAGTGATATGTGGTGCGCATGATGCAACGTTAAGTGGTAGTAGTATAGGTGACAGGTACCTTCAAAGAAGTAGTTATGAAGAATGTATAAAGGCTAGTCCTTTCATTTCTCGACATTTGGGGCCCCTGCCAGTTGATTGGGCGGGGACGTTCACCGAATTTAGGCTAACCTAAATCTGAGCCGGTGACTCAGATTAATCGTACGGGGAAAGTAAGCGCAAAAAAAGACGTACGCAAGAGAGGAGGCAGGACAACGCGCTACCGACGCTTGTGACGAATGCGAAGACATACAAAGAAAAGGGCCCACAGCATGGGAAAGATACTGAAGTAAAACTTGTTGCTGGGCTAGTTGGTTCATGATCGTACGGGGAAAGTAAGCGCAAAAAAAGACGAACGCAAGAGAGGAGACAGGGCAACGCGCTACCGACGCTTGTAACGAATGCGATTAAGAAGTAGAAGATTAAGTTAAGAAGTAGGTGTACCTTACCCGTAATTTACAACAACCTCAACCTGGTGATGACGGACAGTTTTGTTTTGTATATAAATATGCTAATCTGCATTTAAGTGTGCTGCCGTCGACAAAGAATATCTGTTCAGAAGCTGTCAGCGCTGTCGAGAAGATATCGCGTATATTTTGCGGCTTCCAGAGGCGCACAGCAAAGCAGTAGTTGTTTTCATTTTTCTTGCCTTAAACCTAAAATCTACAGCCTTTGATTTCAGTGATGTTTCATTTTATTGGGTGCTTCCTAACTTTGGAATGAACCCACATGGAACACTTTATGGCAGAACGCGGCTCTGAATCCCGTGTCGACCCGAAAATTTCAGGTTCGCTGTACACTGCATTAGACATGCACGCTATTGCCTCAGCAGAATATCCCGCGTCTTTTACTGTTTGCGGTGTGCTTTTGCCTGTCTTCGGTTTTATCAGCTATATTCACCTGCAGTGGACACAGAAGATGTCGCTATTATTGACCTCTTAAGGACCGTCAGGAGGTCCCAAAATTTCATATTGCGCTACCACTCAGGTCTTCAGTTACTGGTTTCGCCACTTTTTGTCTCAAGAATGCTTCAGATTGAAAACTGAGCATCAAAATGAAACAATAACTAAACAGAAACTCTACATATTAACGCACCTAATCGGACTTTGGCCAAATCGGGATAAACCACCTGCTTAGTTTTTTTTGCTGGCTTGGACACACACTATCTGTGGTGGTCTAGGAGCGGTAATGTTCGGTATAGTGTTCAGCGTGCACGTTGCTGCCGCAATAAAGCCGCTTTCCCGACTTTATACTGACATGCAAGGGTGAAGGAACGGGCTAGTTGGTAAATCATCTTGGAAAGCAAAACAGCGCACATCAAAACACAGACAAGACACAGACAGAAACAGCGCTGTGTTGTTCCCTTTTTGTGTCTATGTTTTGAAGTGCGCTGTTTTGCTTTCCAAGTTTATGCTGACAGCAGTGTAAGGTCAAGAAGGGTATCCTGTAATGTGCGTTTTAAATAACATCCAAGACTATCCGTGCTAGCTGATCTGTAAAGATATTTCTAATGGTTATGTCTGTTTTCGCGCAGAATGCGTTTGTACGCAATTAGATCCGTATTTGTGCTTGCTTCGGTGGATTAAAATATTAGTCATCTCTAAGACACTTGGGCTGCCTCCTACACGCACTTCGCTAAAAAAAAACCAATTGGGCCCCGTACCAGCAGAAATATTGGCGACTCATGAGCATGTGGGTAACTCAGAAGAAAGCACGGCTTCTCTAAACAAAAAACCTATAAAACCGATATATTTCTTGTTATTTTATTTCCGCACATCCGCACCATTTCCGCGAAGGACAAAATCGGTTTCCGCACTTCTGCTCGAAGACCAACTGTGTGTTCTCGCACTTGATCGATAATGATTAACTTTGAAAAGCATAAAAGAAGAAAATCGCTTTTATAATGGGCTTTTTTAATTACAACACAGCATTAAAACATTATGTTAGAGTTTAAAAGCTTTTGAAACGCTAGCTTAGGATTTAGTGTTAATAGCGGGGAATTATCTAGGGTTATGTTTAAGGCATTTTATCACAACATCCGTGAATCAACGTAATACCCTGCCATCACTGTTCTTAGGAACTGCTTCTAGCCTACTGCTTTTTTTTTTTCGTACTAAATGAGGTTGCAGACCTGGACAGAACAATTCCAATGCGTTCTTTTCTTGCGCAAGGAACTAGTCTTCAGCTGTCTGCAGAGGACAAAAACACTGTATAACGCCGGTTTCGCCACGAGTACGCTTTGAGAAAGCAACACAGTTCACAAAATGTTAGCCCTAACAAGACGGGACTACTGTGAATTTGAATGTACTGCATGCCAGCGTTCATCCGCCTTTCGACGCACGTACGCTTGGGGAGAAAGCGGCTCAACGTCACGAGACAAGGACTCTAAGAAGACGTGCTTAGCCTACAAGCCTCTGGGACATCTCCTGGGGCACTTCTTCTGCATGGTAGCTTTCCATCGCATTCTAAACATGCGCTAGTTTTTCCACTTTTATGAATGACTTTCAGCGGTTTGTTTCAAAAATGGCGCTGAATTTTACTTCTCTGTTTTTCTTCCCCACTCGTGCCTTTGCAAAACATAGTTATTACTTTGCTAGTGTTCAAAGATGAAGGCAATAGTCTGATTTAGATACAATGTTAACTGTTAGCTTTATGTTAATGTGCTAAATAACTGCTTAATCTTGTTAGGATTTTGTCATGTCGATTTAGTTCAAAAGTTTATTACTCACCTACATAGTGCCGTAAGTTTTATTAGTTTACCATGCTCCTGTTTTTTTCCTCCAGTCCCAAATACTTGCGGCTGGCGATGCACTCTTACGCAAGGAGAAAATTTGGGGACACTTGAGCTACGGCTTTAACGCTATGAGCCGACTACGTCAAAGGATCTCATCGGGTGCTTTTCTTGCAGCAGGTCACCTATATATCGCGGAAAATGCCATTCCTAAGCAGCATGCAGCCGCGCAACGCTGGCAAGCATATCAGTAGAAATATTTCGTTCCTGGTTCTAGTCTCCCGTCGTTTCACATTTCGCTGCTTACTTAAGAGGCAGCGCTTTCTCGCCTAATAATTGCAGCTGTAATCTCATACACAAATATGTGGAAGACCACGTGATGCAAATATAAACCTCTACGTTAATCAATCTTTGCAGTCGTGATTATGTTGCTGAGCTATTAGACTCCGGTTCCGGGGGTCTCGTGTTTGATACCTATTCACCATCCGGTTCTTTTCAGAGCGATCAATTTATACATTTCGATTGCCTGCTTCATGTGCGACGTCAAACTTTTCGACTAATTGGATTTTTTTTTACGCGTGAGAGACAGATCATAGGCTGAAAAAGATCCTTAGAACTTTAGCGCTAATAAAATTTGTTTGCTTACTTTTCACTCAAAACAACGTTGAGAGTGTGTTGAAGCGCCCACTGGTACAAATCATGGTTAAACGAATCTTTCACCCAGTGTGCACTCGGACTGACAGCTTGGTTGGGCGTGCCTGAATGCAACTAGATGTCGTAGGTATGTAGGCTGCATGGAAGGTATGTCAATACTAGCTTAGAGCTTTTCCACTTCGGCTCATGTCATTCGCTGCTCTGTTTTTAAGAGGTTATTTTTTCTCAAAGACCGGTTTTGCATCTGGTATAAACATGGAGCTCTATAACAATGGAAATACGACGTTTTAAAGAAAAGTAACACCTGCCCTAAATTTCAATTCACTTTTAGTCCCGGCAAGTACAGGCTCCGTTAGTAACGTACTCGCCTTACAATTCAACGTGATCTAACTTTGTATCGTAACTGAAACTTTTGTTCCCACCATCGCCACGAAACATTTATGTATAACATGTTGTATCAGGAATGTTATTATGCTAAACCTAGCAGGCAGGACCATTCCGCCCTTGCTGTGCGAAGGTAACGAAAGGAGTGCCTGTCTTTCATTTCTTTGCTCATTGCCTCCTGGTCCATCAAATGCGGGAACAATTTTCTCAGAGTTTAAGCCAACGAATGGCCGGACGCCACGTTTCATCGAAAAGAAACTTTGAATCGGATGTGGGAAGGGGAGACATGCTTGATGTAACAGCGGAAGACGTCATTACTGAGATATGCGCCTTGCAATACTGTACGAAATGAAGAAAACCTACTTGATAAACGATGATTCGGCAAATAAGTGAACACACTTCAGACATGCAGTCTGTCAAAAATTGATGACGGTCATTTCATTCTGGTAAGATCTGGTATAACTGCCGACGCAGTGAAGACTGCAGAGTGCGAGCGGCATGGAATTGCGCATATACAACATAGGTGAGACAAATTTCATTCTGTGATGCGTCTTAAGTGTGCGTATTTTTTTTTCCTGACATGAACTACCAATTAGCTCATTCTTCTTCCCTTGCAAGATATTGTACGGTCACTCTGATGCGTAAATGTGCTTCCCTGAGCGTGATGAAATTCTGCGTGTAATGAGAGCTCTATATTTCGTTACTCTAAGTAGGAACACTCAGTGGACACAGCTGAAATGCTGTCGAAAAATTCTAGAGGGCACTTGAGACAACCAAAGAGCATTGAGGTGACAACCATTATAGCGCGGTGGATCGTAGCCCCGCAATACGGCGCTTCTATCTCCCTCTCTTCTTTCACTCCCACCTTCCTTCGTTCCTTTACGGCGTGGTACATGTCTCCGCGAAGAATTGTGGAGGGTGGAGGGAGGGGGTGGCTACTCATGGCCCTATGGGTCTAGGACTGGTAGCTCACTGCAGCCTGCTGCGGAGTTCTAGCCTGCCACCGGTGTTGTGTCTGTTGTAAGCAGTCATTGCACCCGCCACCGCCCCGCCGCGGTGGTGCAGTGGTAAGACTCCCGACTACTGTGCCGGCGTACCCAGGTTCGAGTTCTCTCACCAGAGAGGAAACTGTCATATGGAGACAATTTCAGACGAGTTCATACCGAAACCTACACATACTAAACAAAATGCACACTACCGTATACGCTGACAGATGTCCGTGGTGCGATGAAAAACCAACACTGTATCACATCACATGGGCATGTCAAAACATAGATGTGGTCCCCAAAATTCGAAACCCGAGTGCGGAGCAATGGGAGACTCTGCTGTCCAGCGACCGCTGCGAAGACCAGCAAGGTCTGGTACAGCGAGCCCAACGGGCGGCAGCAGCCAGCGGAGCCCTGGACTGAGGGCAACCGACCATTGTGAAAAAGTGGTCGAAGTCGACGGAGAAGACTCTTGTGGATACAACAAGCAGACATCTCTGAAGACGTCCAAAAACCGCCAAATAATATAGGGCTAAATAAAGTTTTTCCTCCTCCTCCTCCTCCTCCTCCTCCTCCTCCGCGACCTTGGCGGCTGCATTTCGATGGAGGCGAAATGAAGCGGCATCCGTGCGCTGTGAGATGTTGGTTGGTTGGTTGGTTCACAGGAAGGGAAAGGCGCAGTAACTGTCACACTTGCTCTGTGGACACCTGAACCGCGCCGTAAAGGAAGGGAGGAAGGTGGGAGTGAAAGTGGAAAGAGAGAAAGGGGAGCCGTAGTGGAGGGCTACGGAGTAATTTCGACCACCCAGGGATCTTTAACGTGCGCTGACATCGCACAGCACACGGACACCACTTCTTTTCGCCTCCATCGAAACGCAGCCGCCGAGGTCGGGTTCGAACCCGGGAACTCCGGCACAGTAGTCGGGCGTCTCACGACTGCGCCACCCCGGCGGGGTGTGAGATGTCAGCGCACGTTAAAGATTCCTAGGTGGTCGAAATTACTGTGTAGCCCTCCACTACGGCACCTCTTTCTCCTCTTCCACTTTCACTCTCACCTGTCTCCCTTCCCTTACGGCGCGGTTGAGGTGTCCACAGAAAACAAGTGAGACATTAACGCGCCTTTCCCTTCCTATAAATGAATCAGTTTTCTTTTGCACCTGCCACCGCTTCGGTGGCGGACGACAGCTGTTGCGAAACGCGTCTTTTCTCCCTCTTCATCTTTCTTTCTCCTCTATTTTCTCTTCTATCCGCACGAGGTAGCGGAGGGATCTTTAACGTGCGCTGACATCGTACAGCACACGGAAACGAAAAGGCGTCCGTGTGCTGTGTTGTTGTTGCTTTTGTGACTGTAGGAAGAAGGAAAAGAAAATGCACGGGCCTGCTACTGGCTCTGTAGCTGAGCCACCTCCGCTGCCCCGTGCAGACAGAAGGGAAAATAGAGAAGAAAGGAAAGGAAGAGGGAAGAAAAGACGCGCTCCGCAACAACAACCGTCGTCCACCACCGAAGCGGTGGCGGGTGCAATGACGGCCTACCACATATAAAAATTCGGTGGAAGGCTAGCCCCCGCCGCAAGCAGCGGTGACCAACCTGTCCCAACATGAGGGGAGTACTGCTGTGCGATGTCAGCGCATGTTAAAGATCCCCAAGTGGTCGAAATTACTCCGTAGCTCTCCCCTATGGCTCCTCTTTCTACTTTCACTCCCGCCTTCCCCCTTCCCTTACGGCGAGGTTGAGGTGTCCACAGAAAGCAAGTGACACACCTACGGTGCCTTTCCCATCCTATAAATGAATCAGGTAGCGGAGGTGGCTCAGTTACAGTCATTAGCGAGCCCGTTCATCCTACAGCCGCAACAACAATAATTGTGGCAGATACTGCGCCTTTTCTATGCTGCAAATCAATTTCAAACGCCGCTGATGCGGCCTCGGCGGCTGCGTTTCGATGGAGGCGAAACGAAGTGGCGTCCGTGTGCTGTGCGATGTCAGCGCACGTTAAAGATCCCCAGGTGGTCGAAATTACTCCGTAGCCCTCCACTACGGCTCCTCTTTCTCTCTTTCCACTTTCATTCCCACCTTCCTCCCTTCCCTTACGGCGCGGTTCGGGTGTCCACAGAGCAAGTGTGACAGTTACTGCGCCTTTCCCTTCCTGTGAACCAATTTAAAACGCCGCTGATGCCTGCTGTACTAACGCCTCCTAGACGCCTGGGTCTGGTTCTGTTGGCTGAGTGGTGCAGCGTTTGTAGAAGAGGCAAATGGAAGGCGCAGCCACGGAGGCATGAATCGGATGCCCGGCAGGGTCAGCTTCTTATATCCAAGTGTGTGTGTGTGTGTGTGTGTGTGTGTGTGTGTGTGTGTGTGTGTGTGTGTGTGTGTGTGTGTGTGTGTGTGTGTGTGTGTGTGTGTGTGTGTGTGTGTGTGTGTGTGTGTGTGTGTGTGTGTGCGTGTGTGTGTGTGTGTGTGTGTGTGTGTGTGTGTGTGTGTGCGTGTGTGTGTGTGTGTGTGTGTGTGTGAACAACTTTTATTTCCACCTGAATGGAGGCCCCTACTTCCCGCGCCCGGCATGCAGGCCTAGAGATGGGGCCCGGGACCTCCGCGATTAGAGGCAGGCAAAGAGGTCTTCGTTCCTTGCGTCCTTTTCCGCCAGGCGGATGGCTTGCTTCTAAAGGTTGGTCCTCGCTCCGGGGAAGGGTTTCCCAGGCTTCTCTACTAAGTATTTTTTTCTTAGCCCCTGGGGAGCTAGCGCATTCCTAAGTGATAGACCAACACCGATCTGTGACGTAAGCACGATGCGGTGGCGCTTCTATCGCCAGCGTGGTCCGACTGGGGGTGAAAAATAGGCTTAGCGCCCATAGGAATACATGGAAGCGAAATACTCCAAAGCAGTTTTCTAATTTCACAGGTCATCTGTGATGTCGTTATTCGGTACAGAGCAACCATGAACATCCTAGAACAGATCACGAAAGTATCAAAATTCATTAACAAGGCGAAGTATTTTTAAAACACCGCGAAATGTATGCGGGTGCGAATTGGGAGGGCGACCCATAGAAACACATGTAAACACAACTTACCGCAACATTTTGCTCGGTTCAGCAGCGTTGAACCCTTCTCATTTTTTGGTGAACGTCTTGTATCACGCCCTGACATCATGCTGTATGACACACTACATTCCCTTGCAAGTCTGACGACTTGCGGGACAGTTCATAGCACGATAAACTGACCGCGCACAGTTGCAGACGGCAATGCGCCACCGGTGCTGTCGCTAACAGACGCTCCGTAGCTGGAGGCGGCCGCGGTGGGTACCGCCAGATACGCTGTCGTCTTCTGCAATGCGCGAATCTCGTTCGGTTCATATTGTCGTACGGCGTTTTACAACTGCTTTTTAAATGTAATTCTGTCTAGCACGTATCACTGGAGCGACAGTATTATCAAGCTTATTTACCCTAAGCGCCAGCATATCAGACTGTAAGCAAAACTGCGTGATTCGCTACACCCAGCTTGCCTTTTGGCGGTGTCTGGATTCATAACACAGGTTATTCGGAGAGTTTTAAAAGTGGACTGCCTCCGTAATGACGCACCCTACTTTATCACACACTTCTTCAACGCGCTGGTCAATGTTTAACGACCGGCCACCACTTATGATGCTCTGTGAAATCAGAAAAATGTTCCAGTAAGTTGTGTTTACATGTATTTCTACGGGTCGCCCTCCCAACTTGCACCCCCATACGTTTCGCGGTATTTTAAAAATACTTCGCCTCAGTAATGAGATTTCATACTTTCGTGATCTGTTGTAGGATGTCCATAGTTGCTTTGTACTGAATAACGACATCACAGGTGCCCTGTGAAATGAGAAAACTGCTTAGAAATATTTCGGTTCCATGTATTCCTATGGGCGCTAACCCTATTTTTCACCCCCAGTCGGCTGCGACGCCGCGAGCGCTCCCTTTGTTTGTAAACACGGTGTTGGTTTATATGGTCGAGGGTCCCTTTTTCTACACATTGCTTACATTTATCGTCTTGTCTCTCATCTTTCTGGACGTGATAGGCCCAGACCGGGTGGATGTAATTTCCTGCCTGTAGACGCCGCCATGCGGTCGCCTGTTCGTTACTCAGACGCTTATCCGATGGCGGCATCAGCTTTCTGCAATGTCTATAATTTTTTACTACTTCTGTGTAATTTAATAGACGTTCGTCCATGTTCTGGCAATCAGACGGCTCCACGGTACCCGGATGTAGAGATCTCGGGCGAACTCGTGTGCCACCTCGTTACCAGAACAGAAGTTTGCGTTGGAGTCTACATTAAGCTGATTTTTCTATTCAGCTGTTTACCGGTCAGGATTCTCATTGCTTTTAGTGCGCTCCTGCAATTTGCGTAATTGTAGGTGGCTGTTTTGTGTCACTAATTATGAATTTTAACGCGGTAGCGTTAAGGAGCTCGTGTCGCAGAAACGCCGGTGTCGCCGGCGTCCAGTGAGCGATAAATCCCGGCATGCACTTCATAAATAAACATGCACTTCATAAATAAAAATCAAGTTCCAAGATGGGCTGGGTGGGAATTGAACCAGGGTCTCCGGAGTGTGAGACGGAGACGCTACCACTCAGCCACGAGTTCGATGCTTGAAAGCGGTACAAAAGCGCTTCTAGTGAATGCGGTGTTGCCTTAGAAACATGCCGTAGAACGTTATACTGCAGTGTATATCGGTAATTATGAGCATGTTACTTACAGAAGTCGCAGTTACACGAGTAGCGAAGTACGTTTCCGCTACATTTCTTCTGCGCTCTGCGCACATGCAGAGCCATCTTGCGAAAAACACAGAAGAACCCCTCCCCGCAATGTGCGGCGCTGCCCCGACACGTGGCGCGCCACTCGCCCCTGACGTTTCGCTGTGCACCCTCTCAGGTTGTAGAATCAAGCGTCTTTCCTTTCTTTAGATCACTATCTTCGCTCACCCGCTTTTACCCTTCGGTCCGCGCGGGTACCGGTGCGAGGATGCCCCAATACCCTTGCGTTTAGTAAGTTTTGTCGACGAGGTGCAATAACGCTATCGCGTTCCACTCTTGAAGGCGAAGCTTGAGCGTCCTCCAAATGTTTGCTTCCGTTCCTACGCCTGGGGATGTCATGACCTGTCTTGATGGTACATAGCGCGCAATTTGTCGAACACGGCAGCATTTTATTGAAGACATCAAAGTTCACTGGCTTTCTAAATGAGTTTACAGGAAATGAGAGGCGCAGTATCTTTCATTCGCGGAATCCCGATTTCATCCGCACGGTAGACAATGGGAATTATGAAGAGCGTTTCACGATCCCGGGCTTGTCCGGAACGGACTCTGCCTGCTTAAAGAGGGGGTTTGGGTCTGGAGCATTTTTTTTTTACGCCAGGTGATTAATAGATATTTGTTTTTTTCGGGACTTTTCCGACCCATTCTTGCGTATCTCCTGCTAGGTTAGGCTGCGGCACCTGTTGCCTGAGTTTATTCTCTCCACCGAAGAAGTAGCATGTGCAATTTAAGGATATTTCAGGGAGGTCACGAAAGTGTTATATTTCTCTCAGCGCGTTTCTCTCTGGAATATTTGATTGGTGTAAAGACAAAAAAAAAAATGCCGATGATTACGTTACTTCCTAGTGCGAAATTTGAGCGCAGCTCATAACCTGTTTATCTTTTGGATAGATTGAGGCAATGATTTCGAGCAAGACACATAGGTGCAATTATATATATTTTTTAAATTTTTCACGCATATTCCTTCCAGAAACACTCCACTAACAGTTCTTGGCTGTCATGAAAGAAGTATTGTGGTCGGAGAAATGAAGAGAGCAATTAAGTTTCGGGAGGCTGTGGGAGGCATCGCGTGGGCCCATAGGAACGTTGCACCACAAAAAGAACGACTGACTGATGCTGCTGACTCAGCTAGCAACACCGCGTTTAGGCTTGGAATGTACGCAGCGTGATCCGCTGATTCGCAGCTCTAATGAACGACAGGGGGTGCTGTGAAGTCTGGCCCCACTAGGCAAGATGGGGGCAATATTGAGGTTCCCACTCAACTCGTCCCTTGAAAATATATTGTTATTCCTTGTTTGTGATGAAATTTGTAGTGCTTTGTGAAAAGTGGTCGCGTTTGTGATGTGTCACGCTGCATTCTGGCATGCTCCACGTGCACCAGAGGCTATCAGACCGAAGTGCAGGCGCCGGCGTCGCTGAAGATCCTCAAGAAATCGTGATCACCTGACAAACGTGTTTACGAAATCTACCGTGGAGAAAAGCGACGTCTTTGTCGCCGATGCTTCTGAGAGACGGAGGAACGTTGGCACTGCAGTGTGTTTACATATTGCTTCAGGTAAGGACTTCAATGATTTCGCTATTGTTAAGCGTGAATGGAAAGGCGCCGCGCTCATCGTGCGAGCCTCCCGTTGTCGCGCTTGTTGCCGCTGTTTCGTAGCGATCAGCTGTAAAACATTTTGTTTTCTTTTTTTTCTGTCTACACTATATTTTAGTTTCCGAGGATAATATGAAGCTATTCGTGGAGAAAAGGGTCATCCCGATTATTTTTAAAAAATGTGGTTTTTGATTAGATTTGCCTTGTTCACGATAGTGCGCTTGCAGCGCATTTCACTGAACTGGTGCTACGATTCTTTCGTGATTGATGATGCCGCTTGCATTGCTCGGCGTTAATTTCAGCACGCAGGTGTCTCGTCTCGCGTTTATGTTATGTCGGTACGCCGACTGTCTGTGTTGCACATGTATGTATTTGCTTTCCTCTCGAGTGCGAGCGTGATAAGTGAAGCCTTCGAAAAACCTGCATGCTGCGTCGCCTATTTCCCGCTGTCGGATACCATAAACTCGTTCTCTAGCGAGGTCCTAGAAAATTTTCGCTCCCGCAGGCAGTCTGCGACCGAGAAGCTTGTTAGTATAAATAGCGTATTGTGTCGTATTCACGCGCTGCTCGGTCCGTCTGACTTGTGTCTACATTTCGACGAAGTACTTTTAACCCAGTTACAGGGTTAAAAAAGAAAAGGCGTTAAGAAAATTGCTTAAAAAGGTAGACAGGAAAGTAAACCATAAGACTGTGCTTTCCGCTGTCCTGCATCATTCGTCAGACTCAATTTTTTCTTGCTCTTGTAATGCTTGCACCAGCGAAGTGATTCAACAACTGAAGTGAAAGTGAAGTTATGGCACCTTCGGCTCCCCTACTATGCACTCTATCGAATATTTACCACTTGTGTCAAGGTACAAGCCCTGGATGTGTGTGCCTTTATTATTCGGATGCCTAAATCAGTGTGCCTAAAAAATTTGGACCGTAAGATGTGTTACATAGTATCTCACCCACTACTTTTGGGCTGGCCTGGTTTCAATTTAAGAGAGCATGGCACCGGTGGTGTAGGATGGGTGGCAAGAGAGCTCTTTTTTTTTTTTTTTGTGCCGAGTTTGGAACTTCTCTGGTTACATGATATATAACCTGTTCTCTATAGACTATAAAGTACTACAAGGAAGATATTTCAAGAGAGAAAAAAATTTCGTTTGAGGAAGAATATGCTTCTGCACATTTTCGGCGCTAATAACTCGAGCATCGTACAAGAAGAGCGACTTTCCCTTTCTTTAATGTGTTCTACCTTTTTACTAGACTGTAGAACAGCATGTGATTGTTAATTTTATTCTGCAATTTTAAATATGTTTCTGAAAATGTTACATAACTTTGGTAAAGGATTTTAGCCATTTTTTCTGTAATTTCAGTTGCCAACTCCCGTGTGAAGTTTTTCTATTTGTGTGCTGTTGGCAGAGGCTTTCTTCATTATAATTTTAAGTTTATTGAGCTTCCATGAAGCACAGTGCTTTTTCATTTACTGCTAGTATTTTTCATTGTTCTGACTGTGTTTTTAACAATGCAGCTGAAAGGTCTGCCGTCCACATGAACCTACTTCGCTGAAGCCTCCAAGGCTAAAGAGCTTCTGCAGAAAGCTACAAGAGGACCGGCGGGTGCCTGTGTGTGGAACATACGGCACAGAGGGCTACAGGAAAACAGTCGAGTCTATAACACCGAACATTCTCTTGAGTGGCTCAGTAATCAAAAGGATTGCTTCAGGGCAATTATTCCACATATTATCTTTACCAGGCAACAAGGCTTGCTTCTCTGCCATCTAATGTACCAAAATAAACTAGAACATCTTATAATTTGAGGGACAGGGTGCTCGTTACCTTCTAGAAGTTTAGAGCTTGGAGGTAGCATGGTGCTGTGTTGCATGACTAAGACATAAACTTTGATGTTTTATCAACTTATACAAATTTTACATCTGCAGTCTTTGCAAACACATATGATGCAAACTTTTGATCAGACATTTATCCATTGCTTACTCGGATCTTAAAAGTAAACCTATATGAAATCTAGCGACGAATGCTTGAATGCCAAATAAAAATTTCGTATTATTTTCATACAACAATGGCTACAGATAAACACACCAAGTTGAGATATACAAGGTAGGCATCATGTTATTCCAGTTTCCTTTGTCTAGTTGCTGGTCCCATGAACTGGTAAATTAAATCAAATTATGGAGCACTTTACTGGTATGTAGGTGACACAACTCGCCTGAACGCCATCTAAAAAAGTCGGCTTTGTATTTTGCAGTGATGATTATTGTATATTGTGTGAATATATGCTATAGCACTGCTGCATCTAGGCACCTAAATACACTAGTTTGTAAAAGTGTACTAAACACAAATCATCACAGTTCCTTCACAAAAGCTGTCGGGCATTCTTAGTTGACACTGGGAGGAGGTAAAAACTATTCTGGCACAGGATCTTCAGTAAAGTAGTTCAAAAATTGTTAGACTGCCAAACTAGCCTCCCTGGAGCTCAGTATTGTGCTCATCTATCATTCTAAATACTTCATAATATTGATATTACAGACACACTTCAAAAAGGTTTAAATTTGTAGGACATACAGTGACACTTTTTCTGTTAAACAATTTTTGGTACCTCACGTACTCCACACATTGTATCTAGTGGTCTTAAGATTGGTTTCTTAACTTAAAAATGATTTACAATGACGAGCAGGCTTCATGCGTTTTTATACAAGCCCTTCAGTTTATTACCAACCTCCAAAGATTCGCGTATTGAAGCTCTTACACTGTATTTCATTCTCGTGACCTTTCTTTGTTCTTGAATTTTCACGAGTGTTGCATGGCTGCTGTTGATAGAGAGTGGTGTTCATTTGTAACATAATACTTTCGTGAGTACAGTAATATTTTATCAGTTAATATGTACGTTATTGTTGTGCAGTAGGGATTCTGCAGGTCAGCCACTCACATACATATGCATGCCTCCAGCACCTGCCTAAGCCACTTCGTAAATTGACTTCTTCCTTTATTCCTCTATAAATGAGGATAGGGCCAATTTATGTGTTTGTTATAGCTGTTCAAAGATTAGGACAGAGCATAACAGTGTAAAGGTGTTAAGGAGAAAACTAGTCTATCGTTCCCTCGTTTGTAATAAAAACAAACCATGTATATTGTCTGAGTGTGTGTTCTCATAAGAAAACATCGCAGTTCCTGCTCACTGCAAGCTGATCCTAGCAATGCTGGAGTTGTATTAGGAAAACACTCCTGTAAAAATTGAATAATGATAAATAATACGCATGTGTCAACCGCAAGTGAAAGCTTAAAGCGTGGCTTCAGTGAATGCGGAAACACTATATTCCAGTCAAACCCTGTGCTGATTACCTTGTATATATGTGGTAAATAGTTTTGCCTTTCATGTAAGCTGCACTGTAGAGCAACTAACAATATGTACTTATGCTTTATAGTACATGGTGGCCGTATCTTATGTTCTTTATTTACTTGATACCCAATTAGAGTTCCACACAACTCCACTTGCTGCTGTTGCACACTTGGTTTCAAAAGGTGTAAACTGAAAAAGTGAGAAAGGTGAGAAAAGCAATACTTTTCAAGAGAACTCTGTGTCCGGCGCAGACACGTATTGAGGTGCAGTATTTCGCTGCTGTTTAGACAGTGATGCAGTAGTGCTTTTTTAACTCAAGCGTACAGTTTACTGAATAAAGTTTGTGACGCCTTTTTGAGTTAACTTGTTACCGAGACTGAGTGTCTTATTTAGCGCTTAGCAGGATGCAAGAGCATGTGCGGCTGGGTGTAAACATTAGAAATTCTCATCTGCAAAGAGAACTAGAAATCTGATATCAGGTGCAGGAGGAACATGTCAAATAATGCTTGTGTCTGATGATGTGCCTTTAAACTTGTATTTTGCAGTATGAAAATAGAGCACTTCAAAAGTGACAAATGGAAGTCTTGGTCATCAAGTATCTAAGAAAAACAAACAAGGGTTGATGGAGAGCCTCATTTCGGAAGCAAACATTACGACAAGACTTCTCTTCGGCCAAGGTGAAGACATGTCCTCTTGTTTGACATGTTTGCTTGCGAACTGAGGCCGAGGCAACTGCAAACTCAGTAAGTTTGCCGCAGAGCATCTTTTTGTCTCCGTTCCTTGCATTTTTCTGTAAAATGATAAATAAAGATTGAATTGAACGCTCATTGCAACCTTTACTTGTTTTTGTTTTTTTTAGCTTGAGTATGGTATCTTTCCTTTATTCGAACCTGGTTATGTAATGAGTGCTTATGCACATTTACAATACTCTCATGCACTGCACGTGTAGAAGAACATTCTCAAGAAGCTGTTGAATTAAACATTAGCAACTGCGCAGAAAGCCATTACTTTTATTAGTGTGTCACGAACACGAAAAACTGATTAGTAAATTGGCTTTCTTGTACAGCTAACGGACCTCATCCTATCAAACTCCACTTCACACCTGTCTTATGCGTCTCGGCCTTTAGAGCAGCCGCAAATCATTCCTTGCAATTAATCGCCAGGTGTCCAAGAAAGCACAGTTTATGTATATGCAGGGAAGTTTGTGTGCATCAGTTCTGTACGGCCAATCTGCATTCACTTTCACTTATTCACGGGGGTCATTTGTGCTGCAGGTGACCAGGTGATATTTGGATATATCGGTAAAATCAATCATTTGTTTTACTTATTGTTTTCTTATTGCATTGTTTACTGCAAATTTACTTCAGCATATATCACATGTATGAAATATCCTACATCTAAACTTTATTGGTGCAAGACGGATGAAAGGCACGTGTGTAGGCCCATCAAGAACTAGTGTTCAAAAGACGAGCTCATCAAAGTTTCATTTTGAGCACTGGCATAGATGAGCGGTTGATTTCAGTATATTTTTTTAGTTAATTGAACGAACCCTTGATTGTTTGACTATTATATTATTTAGGCTAATTTTGGATCTGACGTGTTATACGTGCAGTCGTTGTCAGAAGTCCTGACGCCAAATGATTTTTGTCTCAGCCACAAAAAGAGTTGCTGGCACGGGCTATCAGACAGTTCCTGACTGTAGTAATAAATTATTTCGAGGCCTTTTGAATGTTTTTTGGCTTTTAATGATGGCGTAACGGGTTCATTATGTGGCTGATCCTTTGGCTTCAGGATTTTTTACACTGCTGCTCTGATATTTGGCGAGGTGTGATACGCATGAAAATCCTTCACCAAATGAGAGCTCCTGAAGCGAGCTTTGTCGCCGGTGAATTACAGCTTTAGTTGAGAATATATTAACTTATTCGATGGTGATAAGCCGCACCGCGAAAAGTGAGCGGCCGCATAGGCAAGCGCGATCCCACAACGGACCCGATTCTCGTAGCATGCGCAGTACAAGATCGAGGGAAGTGTCACGTAAGCGCGGGGCGTTAGCGGCTACGCCTGCTTTGACGCGGCGAAGAATTAAACCGATCGTTGTAGACTACTCCCTTACAGACATTTGATGACGACGTTCTAGCAGAACGAGCTCAAAAAGCGATATGGTCAAGCTGTTACAGACTCGGAGTTGTTTATACATGCACGCGATCGAACTTTGTACTCGACACGAGAAGCCGAGCTGTGTAGTACGTATTGTTGTTCACTCGTACTTGTCCGTAGGTGTTCCGTGCCTTATGAGGGTTAGTGGAAGGCAGTTTATACCGGAAAAAAATCTACAACAAAAACTGACGAGACTATATAAATTGCCAATGGGATCATTACGTTCCGCGCGGGGATTTGAAATGCATCGATTCTCTGGCGCCGACCTCTGGAGCACGAAGTAAATACATAACACGATGTGTAATTGTGCTGGCACACGTTGGGAAACGGCTGCGAAATCGGTTTGAATTTGTTTTTGTAAGAAGTATCTGCACCAAACCCGCTTACCCGGTATTGTAGTTTTCCTGGTACTGCCGCTTTTACTTCTTTTGCAGGCCACAGAATCCTTGGTTCCAGGCTGATAAATACACACTGAAGATCTTTTTTCTTTTTTTTTTCACTTCATGACCCACTTTCTTCTCGCCCATCCTCCCCTCCCCATCCTTCACACCTACTTTCCCCTCCCAATCGTTTCTTCTTCAGACGCAAAAGCGTATTTAAACCCCTGCCAGTGATGATCGCTATGCCCAGACGAAGACAAGACCACTTGTTGAAACATTGGCTCATCTGCGAACTGAGGCGTACCCCATTTACCCATTGAGGCGTACCCCATTGTTCAGTTCTTCTTCATACTTCATACCATGCAAACCATTTTCTTCCTTTCGTTCTACAATGAATGATCAGGAAAGATTGCCCACTATGCACGAACAAACGTCTTTCGATATTTAAGCGTAGAGAATGAGGAAAACGAACGATTTGACGTAATTAGGCTTATGGGCCTTCACTGTATATGGCGCTCCAGAATGGCAGGCTATCACTGTGACAGGGATGACAGAGATGCTCGAATTTATTTTCGAGATTAAGGAGTGGTTTATTGCCATTCAAAAAGTGGCTGCAGAACCTTCCCTATAGCTCTCAAAGGGTGTGCCTTTGTTGTCACCGCAGGAGTTTTAAAGCGACGAGGACAGTCTAATACTAGCTGATCATGACATTGCCTTGTGTGATTTTATCATGTTTTGATCGGTGTTTTCTCCTGTTTTATGTCGTGTACCAAAGCCAAGCAATAAAAAAAGCAAATTCCGTGGCGTGACGAAGTGGTAAAATGCTCGGCTGGGGATTCAAGAGATGGAGGCACGATTCCCGGTTTATACAAGGCTTATTAATTAATTTTTAACTCTCGCTTTCGAAAGCGTGACACCTCTGCTGATAACCTTCTGTCGACAACGCTGAAGCATTAAAGGCTTACGCCTTAATATTCCATATCCTTCCTCTGTTCCCCAAGTGGAGCAACGCCGTGGTGGTGTAGTGGTCAGGGCACTCGACTGCTGTGCGTGGATGCTGTGGATGCGGGATTGAATCCCGACCGCAAGTGCCGTATTTCCATGGAGGCGAAAAGCAAGGCACCCAGGGGATGTGCGATGTCAACAAACGTTAAATGAGCCCAGGTTGTCCAAATTTTCGAAACCATCCTCTACGGCTTCTCTTACAGCCTGAATCGCTTTAGGCACATATAGCCCTTAAAGAAACTACATTAAACTGTTTCTCATGTTGAATTGTCTCGAGACTGAAGAACAATATTTTCGAGCTAAACTAGCATGTAACATTTGAGTGCTGTACAATGCTGGATTGCTACGTTAAACTACTTACCTCTCAGTAATTATTATGCTATTAAGTTATTAAGAATTTGTTCCTGAATTGTGTTCTCTCTTGTGGTATAACTATTTGTCCACCTAATTACTGTTGTACGCTCCTCATTCTGGTTTAACTGCTATACTTATTTTCTGATGTAGAATTTGGCGTCATATATTTATAGGCACATTTATTATTTATGGCACTATAAGTTGTGTGTATATTTTATTTTTCCCTCTCTCTTACGATCTCTCAAGAGATTGAGAGTATGAAAGAAATAAATAAACATTAATCCAAGAGAAAGTGCGTCACGGCTGACAAATACCGTGGCCTATTTCTCGGCTGTTCATCCTACATGAATATTTTAAGCACGTAAACTAAACTTTTAAGATTGCTGTTATTGTCACGATTGCTTTAGCTGCCTTAACGTCGGTATCCGACCAGCCTTTTTGAAGGAAAGCATCGCAGATATTTGACGTCCTCAAACCTTGTATAAGGCACGAAAACACAAGCTTGTTGTAGTTTGTATTTGCGCCAAGATACTTTGCTGGGCGAGATGGTATGCATCCATCGTTAATAAGAGCAGCGCTGACAGGAAAACATATTACAAGATAAAAGCAAGCTACAGGAGAAGGGCTTCTCCTGCAGCTGACGCAGATATAAACCTTGTATAAAGCACGAAAACACAAGCTTGTAGTTTGCAATTCTGCCAAGATACTTTATTGGGCGAGTTGTTCAACAATCATTTTTAATCAAAAAAAAGCGCAAACAGGAAAACATAGACAAGATAGAAGGAAGCTACATGGCAAAATCTTGTCCTGTAGCTGACGCAGATATTTTAGATGACCACACCTTGTATAAGGCACGAAAACACAAACTTGTCGTAGTTTGTATTTGCGCCAAGATGCTTTGTTCGACGAGTTGGTAAGCAATCATCGTTAATAAGAACAGCACTAACAACAAACTTAGCACAAAATAAAAGCAAGCTACAGGACAAGCGCTCGCCCTGAATATTCCTTTTATCTGGTCATATGTTTGTCTGTTTGCGTTGTTTTTATTAACAACGGTTATATTGGTGCATTCTAGAGTCGATGAGGTTGCCGCTGTCTCCGCGCTCACTGTTCTCTGTACCAAATTTAGCGGGTTACCTGGTTAATTCGAATACAAATATTGAATTCAGGAGGCTTATCGCATGCGTGTACGTTTACATTGTGTCACACGTACGTCGCTGCTGACGCCATAACAAGCACAAAGACAAGTAACGTTAAATAGCCACATAAAGAAAAGAGGGGGGGGGGGGTTAAGGCCAGTGATAGACGCGCTCAATATGTAGAACAAGTGCTTTTGAGCAATCTCCCTAAATATATTTCTTTGGAACGAAGCCAATAGTTTATTATTTATTATAAAAAAAAAGCAGCTTTTTTTTTTAATTTTGCTGGCAGAGTTGGTGACGCGGGATGGGGACATTTGGAAGATTTCCTGATGCCGTTGACGTCGCCGGTGTCAGGCTGCCGTCCGCTGCAGCCACGATGGCCGGCACGTCACGGACACGTTTTCGGTAGGTGCGAAGGTCATCTATTTGGGCCCTGAGTCAACCCCTGAGGCGTGAGCGAGGGAAGTGATGCCTTCGCGAACATGGCGCAGGCAGTCAAACTGCGGAAAGATGAATTATTCGGAAACATATCGTTGCCTTCCACTAATAGCTGTCGCGAATTTGCTATCCGTCAGTTGGGCAAGAACGAGGCACACCGCGTACTCTTGCTGCTCATTGCCGCCCCCTTGGAACCGCTGTCGATATAACTCTCGCAAATTGCTTCGCTATGATGGGCTGTCAAATATTAAATAGCTGAAGGGGCTTCATTTTAGTCTGAACGTTCTTTGACGACGAACGACGGTGCGTGTATAAATGCTAGCGGCCATTGTGCTGCTGAGGAACCGCGTTGCGCACCGCTTTGAGCGCCGCTTTTGTGTGTGCGACTCTGGTGATTGTCACAAATTCACAACTTTTGCCGAGTGAAAACGGTCATCGACTACGTTGCGGCTATAGTGAACCGAAATCGACGATTGCTTACATCGAAGCAGGCGCGTGCAATCGCTGCAAAACACCTGTGTGGCCTGCTCCATTCAGTGATGCTGCCAGCGGCGGTAAGGATTGTCGACAGTAATTCTAGAGAGGAAATTAGGCCGATTCATTAAGGTTGCCGAACGAACGTCCTATCACGCTTATTCTATTATATAATGGGCTTCCCTGTAATGCGATGACGAAAAAGGCAACTTTGTTTCAACGGTGAGGCCGTTGATCCGTTCCGAATGCCGTCCACTAAAACCGATTAGGCCTAGCGACGAATTCTGGCAGGAAAGGAGCAGCCGCAGCGCCAGGCGCGCCCGCGGGAGGCACCGTTGCCTAATGCTCCGTGCTTGGGTTGGCATATGCCGCTGTTGCGCGAGTATAGCAGGCAGTTATTCAGATAAAATTTCTCTTTTCTGATACGAAAGTTTCCTGCATGTCAAACAGAGCAGCGCTTTGCTGCTGTGGCGCTCCATGGACTATAGCTACGACGACAGAAGACAACGACGTCATCCTGCCCTATGGTCAGACGACCATCAGCGCGCCGTCTGCGGTAGCCTTCACAAGTTTTAGTGAATGGAAATGGCAATCAAGTAAAACTCTAGCTAGAGTGAGTTGTAATCGACAATTACTTACTTCGCAGCTAGGATGCGTAAGCAAACGTAAGCGGTACCTGTGTGCACGTCTGGATAAATCAGCCTATATTCAGTTATTTCATTACCGCTGCTGCCCCTTTTTATCGGTTGCTCCATAGCTGTTCGTGTTGTTTTGCTTATCCGGTGCTTCAATTTGGGTCCATGCCAGAAAAAAAGCCGGACTAGGCGAACAGAGGAAGAGAGCGGAGCGAGCGTTCTCCCTGGAAGGGACCAAACCAAATGCTCGCTGACGGGTTTTCGGACGGATCATAGCGCCGGCCTGTAATATTTATCTCTTTTGTTGTTTTTGCCTTCGTTGCAGGGCGCTCCGGCATGTGAGTTGAGAGTAAGATTTCAGGACTCAGTTTGAATCGCCACATAAGTTCGTTATGTTCAAGCTGGATCAAAAGTTATTGCGCGAAGGCGATGGATCCTGCAATATCTATCAGCGTTTCGATTTTTTTTTCTTAGCTTCTGTGACCCCCCCCCCCCATTTGGCGGGCCTTTAAGAGAGCAGAGGTCAAAGTAACCATCAACCAGTCCGTTCCTGGCTATATCACCAGGCAAAGGCAACTTGCCATAGACAGGTTAGTCAGACCCTGCCGGGGTGGCGCAGTGGTTACGGCGCTCAACTACTGTTCCCAAGGACGCCGGATCGAATCCCAGCCTCGGCGGCCGCTTTTCAATAGAGGCGAAAAGCAAGGTGCCCGTGTGCTGTGCGATGTCAGCGCACGTTAAAGAACCCCAGGTGGTCGACATTTCCGGAGTCCTCGACAACCGCTTTCTATGTTCAAGGTGCCAGGAGGGACGTAGATATATATCTCTGCTTTACCTGAGCCGTGTGAAAGGGCTGCATAAGCCACTGTCACCGTCTCTAAATTTAGGATTCAAGGCTCTTGCAAGCTTGCATTCTCACCTCAGCCTCCCATTTGAATGGCGAGGCTCGAGTTGGCAGGGCTTGTCAATTTGGGCATGTCACGTGGTCTCGAGACGTCCCTAAAACCGCCTATCAACATTTGCCGGGCGATGGCACCTGCCAACTACCACCTTCTAGAGACATCCTAAAAAGTCTAATGTTTACGCTTCAGAGATACCTCCTCTTTTTCTGATCTAGTCCGTGAATTGGAGCTTTTGCACCAGAGAAGCGGGCTTCCAAATTGCGGCAGACTTAGACCTCAAAATTTTGAAGCCCTCTGCATAGAAATCAGCTCCCAATTTCCATCCGCATAGCACCTATCGAGTTGTTCTGAGAGTTATCACGAAACATGCCCACTCTCAACAGAGATGGTGAGATGAGCGCGTGCGACTATGTTGAGGTCGGCGACCTTCAGCGCGCTGCTACTTGGAGCTCTGCTTGGAAACTGAGCCCTTGCCCCTAGGGAACCGGAGCTTTGCTTCCTTTGAATATAAACACATCCATCCCTTTGTAAAGAAAGCGGAAGCTCTTTCTTTCCGCTTCCTCCCTAAGTAGTTGAGCTCCCGAGGGCTTCCGGCTCAGCGTCGCGGCAGCGAGTGTCGTCGACACCGCACGTGCCGTACGTGTAGCCATTTCTCCGGAGAGACGCGGCCCAATGGCCGCCAGCTTCTGGTGGCAGGGCGGACACCTAACGTAAACAAAAGTGTCGCTCCTCTTAGTCACCTCTGTATCCGAAAAAACAGTAAAACGGCGTGCTTTTTTTTTTCTCAGACATATTTAAGTGTATATGGGGTGAGAAAAACAAAGTTCGGATTTTGTTGCAGGAAACGTTTTGGGAGCCTGGCGGTCTTTAGTCTGAAAACAGTGGACCGTGTACTATATCGGCATCAACAGTCGCTGCTTAGCACGATATCGCAAATAAGCGGCAATTTTTCGGGAGGGAGTACTAACAAGAAGTTTGGGCTCTCGTTTCAGGTGAGAAGATTAATTTTGCCGCTTAGTACAAAGGCAATACATGTGCGATATTTCACCTTTGTGTTGAAGGCAAGGCCTTTTAGTCTCTTTATATGCAAGGCATAAAATGAGAACAGAGAGGAACAGTCAAATTCGGTATCGGGATGGAGTGTTGTCTTAGCGGTCTCGCATTCCACTGCAGTGCTACTGTAAAACACAATTACATCATCAGAAAACAAAAATTCAGAATTTTGCGATATTGATTACGGCTGAGTAAGAACTGCTTGTTTCCGTGAGAGGTGTGAATAAGGATTTCAGCGGCATCAGAGCCCCAGCATAAATTTGATGCCTCTTATATTTGTCATTTATATAATTTTAAATTCGGATAGCATGGCAGTGGACAATGTAAACGTTTTGTTTTTGATTCTCTCTCCAAAAACAGATATAGCAGCTTTCATACGTTTTAGCCGCGTCATTCAGTTTTCATGACCCACACACTCGTCAGCTCTCTACCTTCCTTATTGTATCGTGTGAATTTGTTAAGCAAGTAAATTGGAATGGCAAACGTATTTTTAAATGAAGCGCATTGTGATTATATTACAACACAGGTTAAAACGTGCTTTGAAATTAAAGGTGTTATTCATATCCTTCCTAATTTGTTTCTTCTTTAAAGCTATGAGATTTTAAATGATTCTAATGCTATAATTAACACTAAACATCATGGATATATATTGTACATGCTCACAGAAAGTTCAATGTATACATTTATAAGACATTTAAAATCTTCAGGCTTATTAGCGCGAGAAGGGTCACAGAAAGGCTTGTGTAATCACCGTTGAAAGTTGAGCTAGTTGGTCAGACGACATGTGTATTGTGTGCCTCTCCTGTGTTTCGTCGGCTACTCTGCTGCGTGGTGCATCTTGTATAATCAGCCAGGCTATCCCTCTTTTTTATGTGTATAAGAGGCCAGAACTACAGTTTCGACAGTGACGAAAATTTATTTAACGACGATGGAGGAAACAAAGGCAGTCACTAGAGAAGTAATGTTACCTAAGGTTCAGCGTTAATAAGAACAGTTGCATTATACTCAGGGCAAAAAAAAAAAGCAAACGATACAGAAGTTACAAAAGACATACACATGTATAACATCGATGTACGGATATTTTGCTATTTTCTGCTTTTCGTCTTCGGTTGAGTTGCTTTTTCTCGCCATGCGGGAGCCTGATCACCTACAGCTCGCCCAGTTCACTGTTCTTCAAAAGGATAAAACTCAGTGGCCCAAAGAAATGTAGTAATATTTTCAGGACGTAAGACCTCCAGCTTTCGTGACCATTACATAGTATCGCAAAACAATAGGTAGAGATACTTAAAACGGCTTAAATGTGACCATTCGTAAGCATTACTCTTTGTGGTTGCAAGTCAGCTGCAAATCCATCAGAGCAGGATGACTAGACAACCGATATTCGCTCTAGACCGGTGATATTTGAGCATTCTCGCTGCCAAGCGACTAGAGGCGCCGAGCGCGTGAGGCCTAGCACTGAGACATAGCATAAACACGAGACAGTTTTGTTTGATTGAACCGTATGCTGCTCTTTGCTCCATGTGCTCCTGTATGCCACCGCACAGACTTTCTGGAGTAGACGTATTTTCGAGGTTTGCTACGTGGAGCGTTGCTTGTATAGGGTTCACTGTCCGCAGCACATGCACTCACACACAGTGAGACTGCCCGAGTATGAATGCCGAGACCCCCCCCCCCCCCCCCCCTTTTAATCTGGCACATGCCTTCACGTGACCGACAGCGCGATGCTTTGTACTCGTTTTGCTTCTCAGAAGGCACACTCCCCACTCACCATTCTGCTCAGATGGCACCCAGCCGCTTCTCCTATCCTTGGACGGCACCCGTCGTGCCAGGTTATGTGGATGGGCTGAGGTGATCAAGACATTCAATTGATGACGCATACGTTACCAGTTGAGGTACCTATCGCAAACTAGCTTCGAACTTAAATAGAAGATGCGCAACATATGCGACGCGACAGATTATGGCAGCACCCGCAACACTGACAGAAAAAAGACTGCCCAGGAATTTTGAAACGAATGAAGGGAAACCTAATGCGGCACCAAGGTTCGTTGTGTTGACACCCCTCGCCGCCATTTTCAAGCTTTCCGCTATGTGCTCACACAAAACAACAACGTCCGATAGATTTTCGCGTATCGAGGCTAGTAATGCTTTTACATTACCTGCAGAACAAGAGCCCGTGCATTTATTATTCTGCAATCTGAATTCATAGCTGCTGAGCCCAATGTATACTTACATTCTTTATTCTTTGCCTGAAATCGGTAGACAACGTTTTAGAAACCAGTTCATGTAATTCTGAACTCAAAATATTCATTCGGCAAAGAAATCGATTATGCATAATCTAAGGTACGTCAAAATCATAAAATACGAGCAGCTCCTGAGGCTCTATCATCGTAAAAGCTACGAAATTGAAACATTTAAGGATATGCAGGCAAGGTCCGCTTATGATGAAAGCATGCTTCGTTTAAGGTTATCTTTTTGTTGAGCCTCTCAATTGCGCAAGAAAAATGAAAGCACTCCACGGCATATAACCAAAGTCATCTCTGCCTAGAACGGGATATGCAAAGCATAACTTTTCCTAAGGTAATTAGGCACAACAGTGCTGATTCATTAATAATCTGCTATACTTCTGTAGGCAGAAAGGTAGGAAAATTGAGACACATTACGGTCTGGCGACTGCAATGCATGATTGCGAAACTACAAGCCCGACACCGATAGAGTGGATGGGAGCCAAGAGACACGGGTTGCGTACTCAGGCATAATTTGCGTGATTAGAGCGGCTTAATCTAGTGAGCTCCAGTTTCATTACTGGTGTAAGACTGGAGAAGGCATGTTATTGTTATGAAATCGGGGGGGATGTTTTAGCCGCATACCCAACAGGCAGACATAAGAGCCCATCAATATAAGTTTAAATACAAGTGTTTGCTAAAGCACTAATACTATGTTAGCGCGGTCACACCAAAGTGCGAGTAGTATTGCTTTCGCAATAAAATTTATATGACAGTTCTTTCAAGCGTAAGTCACAACGAGCCTTGTCCGATGGTTATAATTTAAATTCATATTTTAATCATTTGGCAATGGCAGGAGAGAGAGAGAGAGAAGAAACATTTATTATATGTGATAGTTAGCAGGAGATAGATTGTCGCTGCTCCTAATCCAGGGCTCCAGAGCTCGTATGGTTTCTTAGAGAACAAAAAGTCCTCAGCGTAAAGGAAAAAAAAAAAAAAAAAAAAACGTCCAAAGCATGCAGCAGCTGTGGCACTGAGTAACATGGTCCCCACGCTTAGCACTCTAAGCGTGGCCTGTGCTGCCATTGACAGACGGCACAGGCCACTGGGGCCCTGGACTGAGGGCCCCACCAACGCCGGGAGAATTCCCTTTGTGTAAATAAAGTTTTTCATTCATTCATTCATTCATTCATTCATTCATTCATTCATTTCGACGAAAGCGTTCTACCTCTACGGAAGCGTAGCCAGGCAATATTGCTTTCGCAATTCTCCAGGCTTAACCACATTGAGCCACAGCCACCTTTTTTGATACACAAGTTCTAGATGTTTGCAAATCGTCATGTGTATTTACAAACCATGAAACCTGGGGGCAAGAAATTTTCGACGTAAGTCTATTATAAGTGGTGGCTTATACAATTGGTTCAGCTGAAAAGCCGTTGGCGTCGTAGTAGTAGCGATCAAGTGGTACACAAAGTTGTCACGTGTCGAAAATAATGGAAAGGAGGTTGAAAAAATCGCGTAAACATAATTTGCCGTTGAAGCGATCGATGATTCATTAGCGTGTGATAGGTGATACTCAGCTAAAGGAATTATTGTATGTGAATAATTAAAATCAAAAATAAAAAAATTAGAAAAGGGTGTTCAGTGGTCTCAAAACCCTCAGAATTATATGCAGTTGTTTATGCTACTTTAAAATTGAAACAAAAAGAGAAAAATTCAAAACACTGGGCTTCAAAGGTGTTAAAATACCCAAAATGAAAAGCCAAAGTTTAAGAATGGTAATAGGGAAAATTATAATGAGTACTTGATCAAATAGTAACTGAATAAAATTAAGAAAAGTGGGTTTCAACTATATGTGAATGCTCGGAACAAACAGCCAATGCTTGGAGATTCTATGACCTATCCAGTAGCCGAAGCTTCCAGGACAATATAGAGATTAGTAGAGAAGAGCCATCAGACATACCATCAGTAACGACGATTTCAAGAAAGTTTTAGAAGATACGAAAAGAAGGAAATCAGCTAGGGAAGGTCAGATAGCTACAGATATGTTGAAAGGCGGGCGGGGGCGGTAGTATGCTAATATTATTCTATAGAAACTGGTCACCCTGTAAACGCAATGCCTAGTGACATTGACGTTACCGTAATCACGGAAGAACGTTAACATGATTTTATTTCATAAGAAGCGGGACGCAAATGGCTTGTAGAACTGCAGACCAATCAGCCTACTATCCGCTATGTAAATGTATTTACCAAGGTAATCGCTAATAGAATGAGGGCAGCCTTAGACTTCAATCGACCAAATGATCAAACAGGTTTTTTAAAAGGGTACTCCACTATCGATCATATCCATACTATCATCCAGGTGACACAAAAACAATCGAATATAACCACCCTATATACACAGAATTTATTGATTGCGAAAATTTGGCATTGGCTTAGCCCGGCTATATGGCAGGATATACGTAGCGAGAGGTACGTTTCCCTGTCTGAGCTTGTTGTGGTCACTGTATGCTTAGCTATGAGAGACAGCGGGTATATCTTCTCTTACATATACCCCAGCTAGACGTTCTTTTGTGCGTCCTTATCAAATGTTGTCATACAGCGAATATTTCGCCCCCGCCTTTTACACGCAATGCAGTGAATGCAACGCGCGGTTCGGGTGATAGAGCGGCGAGCCGCGAGGTGGCAACGAAGCGCGCAGCGCGCCTTTCGGGTCTCCCTGATTAGTATGGCACATGCGCAAAACTGCTCATCCGCGTGACGTCAAGTGCGGCTCTGACAGTGGAGCAGGCGCATGGCCGCGGTGATAGAAAAGCGCACGTCGCACCTGCTTCTCTTCGCCGGTTGCCATGGTAACGGCGCATGGGCACAATTTGCCTCTCTTGGCCACCGCGAAATGCTCGGCTGTTAGCCCAGTGTAGCACAGCTCTAAAATGATTTAAATCGGTCGAAACAGCGGCAGTCATGCAGTCATTGCGAAATCAGGGTGTAGATGAGCCGTATGTGAAAGTACTTTAAGATATCTATAGTGGCATCACAGCAACCATTCAGTTCAGTTCAGGCGTTCAGTCGTGTCCGACTCTTCGTGACCCTATGGACCATGTCACGCCACGCTTTCCGGTCTCTCACTATCTTCTTAACATCACATAGCTTCATCTGCATTGCCTCGAGAATGCCATCTAACCATCGCGTTCGCTGCCTACCCCTTCTCCGGCGACCCTCAACCTTTCCCAACATCAAATCTTTCTCCAGCGACTCCTCTCTTCTCATCAGATGACCAAAGTAGCTGAGCTTTAACTTTAGAATTTGACCCTCCAATGAGCAGTCAGGGTTTATGGTCGACAATATCGACTGATTTGACCTTCTGGCAGTCCAAAGAACTCTTAGGAGTCTTCGCCAGCACCACAATTCAAACGCGTCAATTCTTCGGCGGCCAACCTTTTTCACAGTCCAACTCTCGCATCCATACATCACAACTGGAAAGATCATAGCACGGGTTATACGGATCTTGGTTGGTAGACTATTGTCTCTGCTCTTTACTAGGCGGTCAAGGCTAACCATTGCTTTCTTTCCCAGAAGCAGGCGTCTCCTAATTTCATGGCTGCAGTCTCCTTCCGAGGTAATCTTGGCGCCCAAGAACAGAAAATCTGTCACAGCTTCCACTTCTTGTCCATTGATGCTCCAGGACTTGATAGGGCAAGACGCCACGATCTTCGTCTTTTTAATGTTCAGTTTAAGCCCAAACTTCTCACTCTCTTCTTGTACGCGCATCAGAAGTCTCTTGAGTTCCACTTCACTTTCTGCCATTAAAGTGGTATCATCCGCATATCTAAGGTTGTTGATACGTTTTCCAGCAATCTTCACTCCAGCTGAAGACTCGTCCAGACCGGCCTTCCTCATGATGCACTCTGCATATAGGTTAAATAGGCAGGGCGACAGTATGCAGCCTTGCCTCACCCCTTTCTCAATCGGAAACCAATCAGTAAGGCCATGCCCAGTTCTGACTGTGGCCTCTTGTCCTTCATACATGTTCCTGAGGAGACAGATGAGGTGAATTGGAACTCCCATCTCTTGGAGAGCTTGCCACAATCTGCTGTGATCTACGCAGTCAAACGCTTTCGCATAATCAATAAAGCAGAAGTAAATGGGTTTCTGGAACTCTCTTGCTTTTTCCATAATCCAGCGAAGGTTGGCAATTTGGTCTCTAGTTCCTCTGCCCTTGCGAAACCCAGCTTGCACGTCCGGAAGCTCCCGATCCACATACTGCTGCAGCCTACCTTGCAGGATTTTTAACATCACCTTGCTAGCATGCGAAATAAGCGCGATCGTGCGGTAGTTGGAACAATGTTTGGCACAGCAACCATAGGTCTGCGTTAATAAAGTAACAAAATTCCCATAAAGAATTGTATTGAGCAAGGAGACACGTTCTCTCTAGTACTATGCACAGCTTGCTAAGAGGGAGTAGGCAGCCTTGGAATGGGAGCAGTTAAAGATAAGGGTTGATGGAAAACACATCAGTAATCTGGAATTCGTCGATGATACTGACTTGTTAAGTAACTGAGGGGATGAACTGCAAAGAATGATGACCTGTACATTAAATGTAGAAAGGAAGGCCTGAAAATCAATATGCAGAAGACTAAGGTAATGTTCAACATCCTCTGGAAGCAGCAGCAGTTCACAATAGGTAGTGAAGCACCGGAAGGGGTAGGCGAATATGAATACTTAAGACAGGTGGTAACCGCAGATCCGGACCGTGAACTGGAAGTAACTAGGAGATTAAGATAGGAATGAAGTCCGTTTGGTAAGTATTCGCGGTTTTTGACTAGCAGTTTACCGGTATCGATCAAGAGGAAGGCATATAACTGTTGCATCTTGCATGTAATCCTGTGATGCTGAAACGTGGAGGCTAACGAAAAGGGTTCTACTTTATGAGGACAACACACAGAGATATGAAACGGAAAATGATAGGTGTAACGTTAAGAGACAGGAAGCGTGGTGAGTGGGCGAAAACAGTTACTCGAATTAATGACATTCTAGTTGAAATAAACACTGAGTAAATGGACATGAGTAACGCATGCAATGCCAAGAGAGGATGGACGATGGCTGCTATGGGTAACAGATTGGATTGTAAGGGAAGGAAAGCGTAGCAGTCTGAGGCAGAGAATTGGGTGGCGGATGAGGTTAACAAGACCGCAGAGGCCAAGCGGATTCATTTAGTAGAAGACCGGGCAGATAGCACTTGATCGCACTTCAGTGGGTATTGTCCGACCGATGATGATGATGAGGCTAATTATAAAAATTTAGAGTGTGTAAATAATGAGTTACGTGAATGAAATAAATCACAAATTGGAAAAAGTAGGTTGAAAGGTAGGTGTTAGGAGGCTCAGACCCAAAAGCCAATGCTTGACTATGCTAGTTTAAAAAATGTATTGTAATTAATTGGTCAATATTTTTTGAAATTATCAATAACAAGAAAAATGTGTCAGAGAGCGTCTGGCTTCTCGTAATGAAAAACCAATGCTTGATTATACTGTGTATCTCGTATGAAAAATTTAAAAATAAGGTAAATAAAAACTAAATAAAAATTGAAAACATCGTCCACATGTATAACGCTATCACGTCATACCTTAATGACGTAGCTTTATTGTCCTCCTAATATTCGCAGTGTAGTAAAGTGCCGAAAGTTCAATCAGGCTTCTGAATGTGCGTTTTACTTGCACTTAACAGTTTTTCCATCCATCGTTCGCATTAAAGGTCTCCAAACTAGGCTATGCACCGCACCTTCCCCCCCCCCCCCCCAAAGTATACTGCGCACACAAAAACAAGGAAAAGAAAGGTACACAACAAGCGCAGACTCACGATTGAATTCATATCGAAGAAAACACATCTTATATGCCTTCAAGCGTCATATTTAGACCCATGCGCAGTTCAGAAGTCTGCCTTCTTGTTTAAAAAGGTTGATTGAATGATCACTTACACAATCGCCCACACGCTTACCGATTCTGCATCGGCAAGCGTGGGGCTGATTGTGTAAGTGACCGCTCAATCAACCTTTATAAACAAGAAGGCAGATTGTTGAACTGCGCTTGGGTCTAGATATGACGCTTGAAGGCATATAAGAAACGCACTCTTTAAACTATGTACCGCACTCTGTCTTAACTTTATTAATTTGTTTTCCGCGACTTCATCGTATCTTCAATATCTGTTTTCAACTTATGATATTTGGCATGATCAAATTTCGACTCAGACGGCGCTATTGATCCGTTTCATGGATGCACGTGGAACCTACGACCAAACAAGGAGGGATACCTCGGCTGAAGTGAAGAGGATTTGTCGCAACAGCAATCGTAATATCGGATGCTCGAAGATATATTTTACTGAGTGCTACTTCTTAATACCTCCTGGGCAATTCTGACATAGAGATGTTTGCAAAAGTATTATGGCGCCCACTATGGGTGATTTTATTGTTCCAAATGTAAAACAATAATATTATGCGTCGTACCTGGCTCGAGCACTCCTTTCGCGACTGTTTCGTCCTACTCCCTGCTATAACAATAAAATTATGGGAGACAATATCCGCCTTTGAAGGTATGATGCGATAGCATAGGCATATGAAGTTGGCTTTTACGAAGCCGAATGAACGTGCCTGAGTACCCTAGGGGCAACGTGTCTTACTCAGAAAGCATGCGTCCTGATAGGCTTATTGTTGCAGCGAGAGCTTCTTTGGCCGGTCGCGTCATTTCGCCGTGCCTGTCCGAAGAGCGACGAAAGAAAAAGAAGGAAAAGTAGTAGTAGAAGAAGAAGATGAAGAAGGAGGAGAAGAAGAACAACAACAAGAAGAAGAAATAACTCTGTAATCGATAGAGGCAAACTTCAACAGCGAGTGGCTACGACAGAAGATTCGTTCGAACGTTTTGACGGCGGTGTGCCCCGGAGTTCGACGTGGAGACGATGTCATACCACTAAACGTCTTCTACACCCGAATCAGAATGGTCAACGACGAGATGCAAGGGGTGCTCATACGTGAAGTGGTCCCCCTATGACATAAATTAAGCTTAAACCATTGAGTAAACTACTATGTGCAAAAGCGTTGTCTTTACATTCAAGCCAAACTAAAGCGTAGCCATGCAGATTGCTCTCGCGTAACTCCAGCTTTAACCACAAGCTAAACCACAGCTCCTCCTCCAACCTCCAAACCAGCCTCCACCACAGATACCAGATACCCCAGATACCACCCTCCCATACAGGATAGTCACCAGGTGGCACCTCCTGCCAAAAAATAACGTTAGGCAACACGACGACAAGTCAGTGCGCGAACATGTCAGCTGCCAATTCCTACCTGACAGTGGCATGCTCGTGAATTTTTGCTCACAACGCCGACAATGCCTACGGCCACTATTTTGGTTAACAGATCTTGCAACGCAATAGCAATAAATGACTGGCTAATCAGATGGAATTGCAGAAATTGACCTTATAACTCAACTAGAGATTCTATACATATGTCTATAGCCGTAATACGTTCCAGGAGCTATGTGTTTTGTATGCCATCTATCGACCGGTAACTTCATGGGCCATCGTGTGACCCTTCAAAATTATAGGCTTGGTGTATTGCATGGTCTATGTTTAAGAATCCTATAGGTCCTAACCATAGATAATTTATTACTCTGAAAGTATCAAAACCTGATGAACCAGATGTTTCGTTTTGGCTAGTTGGAAGCAATTTCTTGAGAACATAGCGCAAATGTGATCACAGATGACAGAGCGCCTGTCCAGGGTACATTAATGTCGTCTGTGTCGGGCTTTTTCCAAAGTATCGAAACCACCTATGAAAAAAATAGAAGATGTCTTCTTTCTTTTCGTCGTCTAATATCGCATGCTGTCGAGTCTTTATTTTCTTGTTATCTTTAAGAGTAGATTATTTTGCACTGCATTGTTATTTCTAATTACTTGATAGTCTACGTCATGACTGAATGTGTGAACTGACAATATATCTTCATCTGTTTGCGTCTCTAGCATTAAACATACCTTGGGTTGCTAGAACCATCTTGCCATTCGGTAGACACAATGTGCATAGACTCTTCAATGCCCCCCACCTTAGTTACCAGTTAAAAGCATTCTGAGAATTGGAATTTGGGGTTAGAACCAACTCACTCACGTCTTGTAGGGAAAAGAGCACAGAGGGAGGCCTGATGATGGCTGCCAAGTGATGAACCTGGACGAAGCACCTGGCTGTCCTAGAAGGCGGAGTCTAAAGAGGGAAGTGAGTAGAACAGAGAAGCAGAGACATCCGTTCGATGCGCGCAAGCCAGATGCCACTCTGAAGTAGAAGTAGTTTTGTGCTAAGCTGGATGTCACTCTGAAGTAGAAGTGGTTTTGTGCTAGTTCCTCTTGACGGCTCAACGGCGCTTTGCGGCGACCATGAGTGGGTACAATGGGAGCCGAACCTTGAATGAGAGGCGTACAAAGCGTTGAATACGTGCAAAGCAAACTGAAAAGCAAACCATTCGGAGAGACAACCAGCGCCATACGGGGAATCCTGCTTTCGAGAGAAAGGCGAGTAGCGTAATGGAAACATATGGAAGAACGAAAAAAGCCGATCGAGCAGAGAAAAATGAATGTGAAGAATTGTCTGCAATATGTCATGTCCTGAAAAAAAGAAACGAAGGTGTAAAGCAGTGCATTTAAGTTGGGTCAGGCCCCAGCTGCCTATTTAATTTCGGTGTTGTATGATGCTTTACTAAAAAAAAAAGCAACTAAATACGTTACCCGTTAAGCTAAACAAAAGAAAGCGTTATCGCCATAAGAGACCTAACAAAGGCAGCTTTGGCGAAGAAACGTGCTACACGTCATTTTACCGTAATTCCATGACCTTAAATTTCAATCAGTGCGTCATTACCGCAAGAAATCACGATAACAATTTTACCAACTTCATATTTGACATGCATATTCTGGCTGAAACAATAATTATACCGAAATCCCAATTTATCGAAAGCACCTTGCTGTTACAGCTTCCTAAAGTTACTAATTGAATTACAAGTGATGGCTTCAAACTCTGTGGCACACAGTTACGCCATTTTCTGAACGTGCGATAAAACATGAAATGACATCTCGTCAATAATTCTAACTTCCTAAAGAAAACATCGCTTAACAGTCACTAGTTTAGATTATTTATGAAAAATCTAATTTTCCAAAATGCTTGATGTACTGCAGTTAACAAAATATACGCACAAATTGTGTAGCAAAAAGTGTCAAAATGCCTAAATGGCATAGTTCTAGGAGAATATACTTGCGCACATAAATAGTTTTGTTACTCTGAATTGTATACTTAGCGCAGAAAAGGCGAATGTTGATGAGAACAGGTCAGCCTTGCTCGCTCAGGAGTCCAACAACCAAGGATGTAGCCCCAGTTGTAGATAGAGAGAAGCAAATGCTTTGTAACAATCTCGATAAACAGTGCTGTAGTGATGAAGCGACAACTTTCTAATAACTACAATTTTCTTTCGCATCCAAGCAACAGGCAAGTGTGCCAGTGTATGTTCGTGCACGTAGTTGGTGCTTTATAGGTATTCTGTATTTGCTTGTTGGATCCGCCGTGAAGGGTACGCGTATTGTGGCATGCATGCGAGCCGCACTCAGGGTCGTCGAGAGCTCCTGTACATTTTGATTACTTGCAACGTCACTTTAGGTGCTTAGCGCTTACTGTTTTCTGTAAAAGAGGGCAAAGGAGGAGGCGGGGACAATCGGAATAAACAGTAAATAGTGACAGCTGACTTTACCAAAAATGTTCACTTGTGTGCGTTGCTCTTTGCAGCTCCGAAATGGTAACGAGTACTTTTCAAAGTTACCGAAAACATTAACGCATTACCGGTAACGCTTTACCGCTAACACTGGTTGAATTTGGTTTATTAGCTGTATTATCTGAAGATCGAATGGCAGTGCAAACGAAAACAGTGGTAGTTCTTCTTGGATGGTAAACTGCACTATGCAAGCTTGTATATAAATTAGTGTCCTGAAGTTGAAACTTTAATATATATATCTCGAGAGTTGCAAACTGTAGCACTATAGGTAAGAACTTAAGCCGCACAGATAATCCCGGCAAAATGAAAGCGCTTATGTGCACCCAACTAGGCACCGAAGGGACGCCGTCTATAGGGGTGGATAATTACTTTCGCGCCACACTTATTCCCAAAGCCTCGCCTAAAGTGCACTCCGGAAAAAAATAGGTCTGCTTAAGAATTTCACTCTTTTCGTGCATAGTGGCGACGCGTTCCATGCATGAATCGCTTAACTACGAGTAAGTGGAGCGATGAAAGTATTTAAACTCTCCAGGAAAGAACTCATCTACTCTGCACAATATATGGGCTGTATCTTGCAAGCAATGAAGCGCTTATTTTATTCGGTATACTTCACAATCACCGTGAGCAAAACACAGATAATGTAGTGTGCTGTATCCCTCATTCCTTAACTGAATATGAATGAGAAGTTAAGATATTATCCCTAAAGATTGGAAGTATAGGAGCAGTTAGCGATAGGGGTTGATGAAGAATAACTCAGTGATCTGCGATTTGCGGATGACATTACCTTGCCAAGTAACTGATGGGATGAACGGCAAAAAATTATTATTGAGCATAATATGAAAATCAGAAAGGAGACCTACAAATTAATACGCAGAAGACTGAGGTAATAATCAGCGGCCTCGGAAAGTAGCAACAGTTTACTATTGGTAAGGAAGCATTGAAAGCAGTATGCGAATATATAAATTTTTTAATTTTTTTTATTTATTTATTGATACCTCAAAGGCCCCATTTAAGGGGTATTACATGAGGGAGTGGTTGACAAGTACATGAATCATTCGATGGATGATCTGAAGGTTGATGGGTCGGAATGCAGTACGACGGTGTTTGCCAAGTCATTCCAGTCCCGTGGGGTGCGAACAAAAAAAGATGACAGATGCGCAGATGTCCGGGCAGGTGGAGGGTAAACGGTCTTTTAATGGTGCGTGTGGCTGGATGTATGGTGGACGGGGTTGATGACAGACTTGAGCAGGGGGTATAATAAAACTTGTGAAAAAGGCAAAGTCTAGCAATTTTGCTTCTGTGCGCTAAGTTAGTAAGGTGAGCATTTTGTTTTAGTTCAGTGACACTTACATGATAGGAATAAGTCGAGTATATGAATCTTGCCGCGCGATTTTGTGTTGCTTCTAGTATGCTGGAAAGGTTATTTTGGTAAGGATCCCAGACAGCGCATGCATACTCTAGTTTGGGACGAATAAATGTTAGATAAGCTAGTAACTTAACTGATGGGGGAGTTGCGCGCAGTGTTCGCCAAAAAAGCCGAGCACGCGATTAGCATCGTTTGTTATCTGCGTTATATGATGGGACCAATTTAGATCGCGGGTTAAATAAATGCCTAGGTATTTAAACGTTGATACAGCGACGATTTCGGTGTTGGAGATAAAGTATTTTGATGATGGCAGGGAGCGAAGACAATGGAAAGATAGTAATGATGTTTTCTTCGTGTTTAATGATATTAACCAATTATTGCACCAGGTTGTATAGCTTTCGATGTCCAGTTGAAGAGTTTGGGGGTCATTACTATTAATTATAGGACGGTAAATAATGCAGTCATCTCCAAACATCCGGATGTTAGAGCGTATGTTAGATGGTAAGTCACTTATATAAATAAGAAAAAGCAGAGGCCCCAGGACGGTGCCCTGGGGAACGCCGGACATAACAGATGTACGTGAAGATGAATATTTATTAGCTAGAACAATTTGCTGCCGGTTAGTGATGAAGTTGCGAATCCATTTTAAAACAAAGGAATTAAGGTTCAGGCGGGTAAGTTTTAATAAAAGCCGTTTATGAGGAACTTTGTCGAATGCCTTTTCAAAGTCTAGGAACAGGGCGTCAACAGGAATGTTACGATCAATGTTAGAGCTTAGGTCGGATATGAACTATGCTAACTGAGTGCCGCAGGATAAACCTTTGAGAAAGCCGTGTTGACTGGGGTGAAAAAGTTTGACCGATACTAGGGAATTCATAATATGAGAAAAGAGGACATGTTCCATCAACTTTGAAGCAATGCTAGTGATAGATATGGGTCGGTAATTATGACGTGAAGATGAAGAACCCTTTTTTGGAACTGTAATGACTTTGCCCACTTTCCAGTCAAGTGGTACAACACCTGATGACAAAGATTGTTGAAAGATATGAGACAGTATGATACTAGTAGTATGCTTTGTGTTTTTCAATACCTTTGCATTGATGCCGTCAGTGCCTGCTGATGACGTTAGTTTTAACGAGTCTATAAGTTTCAGAATACCATTGTGTTCAAAAATGATAGCAGACATTAGCGGGAAATCAAAGAAAGGGAAATTAGAGAGATCACCGTCTGGTTCGTGGATGAAGACAGAACTGAAGGTTGAGTTCAGAACTTCCGCTACGTCTTGTTCTGCGATAGGGTTACTGTCATCGTCACAAAGTGTAAGGGTATTGTTGGAGTCGGGATTGATGTGTTTCCAGAATTGACGAGGGTTTGTGCGAAGCATGTTAGGCAGTGTTGATGAGTAAAATGAATGCTTGGCTTGGAAAACTTCAGAGGTGTAAGATTTTTCAGCATCGTTGTATTGTTGCAATGTGTTGGGATTATTTGTTCTTGTGGCGGATCGAAAAAGCCTTTTTTGCTTGTTGTTGAGACGCTTGAGAGTGTTAGTAAACCATGGTGAAGTAATACGTTCAGTTATTGTGATTGCGGGAATTTATATTGAAATCAGTTCGCGCATTTTGTCCTTAAAAAGTGACCAGTTAGTTTCGAGTGTGCGTTGTTCAAAGTCGATTAAAAAACTGGTACAGAATGTTTCGAGTTCATTGTTAAAACTTTTGTAATCGCATTTATCATAAAGTGTTATTTTGGTAGCTTTTTTTGGTTTGGGCAGGTGGCTAAGAAACGTGGCGTAGATTACTGAATGATCACTAAATCCCGGAAGATATGATAGCATCGATGGGGATTCTGGGTGAGAAGTTAGAGTCAGATCTAGTATGTTAGACGATTGTGTAGTTTGCCTTGTAGGGGTGGTGATCAGTTGAGTTAAAGCAAATGTCTGGCAAGCGTTGATAAAATTACACTGTGAAGAATTTGGGGTCGACTGAGTTGGGTTAGACCAGTCTATTGCGGGGAAGTTAAAATCGCCTAGTATGAAAATAGAAGCATGTGAAACTTTCGAAGTTGCTATGTGAAGGGCACTGTGGAATTGGGGAACGAACGAAATGTCACTATCGGGGGGGGCGGTAGCAAGTGCAGATTACTGTTGGCGGAAACGAGGCATTTGAGCAGATAAATAATATTTCTAGAGAGGGCTCTACATTTAAGTTGTAGCACTGAAGGTTGCGGTGTGTGGCTACTAAGACACCCCCGCCTCGTTTGCCAACATGGTCGCAGCGGAAAACATAAAATTTTGGAAATATGGAATGTACATCGTTATTGTGTATTGATTCATTTAACCAGGCTTCATTTAGTACGACATTGTTGCATCCAGTGGTGTCAATGAGACTTGCGATTGCATCGCATTTTGGCAGAAGGCTTCGGATGTTAGTGTACAGAAACGAGATTGAATGAGGTAGCGAACAATGATGGGAACTGGCTGAATGCTACGGGGAGTTGCTTGTGCGATCACGCGTGTTAATAGGTACTACCTGTTGTGACTCGTGATCTAATATATGTGTAGTATTTGCTATTTTCATCCTCTTGTGTCGGAGAGTGAATTTTCCTGACTGGGTTTTTGCAAATCGGATGAGTTTCTTACGGACTAGGCGGGTATTTGGGGAATAGTCTTCAGAAAGGCTGTAGTCGGTTCCTTTTAGTTTCTTTGTATTAGTGAGGACTTGTTCCTTTACCTTGAAATGTGCGAATTTTGCTATTATTGGTCTATCTTTGTTCTCGTCGTACCGGCCAAGTCTGTGTGCCCTTTCTATGTCAATCGGCGCGATTTAAACATTGAGGTTAGTGCAGCAGAGACCAATTATCAGTTTTTCTGACTCCACCCACGTTTCGCGGTCGGTGTCCTTAAGGCCAAAGAACACAAGGTTAGATCGACGGGCACGGTCTTCAGCGTCATCTACTGTATGCATCATATATTCTATTTTTTTTTCGAATTGTTTTCAGCCAGACACTGGACGTTATCAAGCTGGGCTTTGAGCGTGCTCAATGAAGCGCAGTCGTCTTCAATTTTTGTCAGCCTTATTTTAATTTCGTCGAAGGTTTTGTCATGTTCAGCCAAATAAGCACGGATAGCTTTCATTTCATTTCAAAGCGTTTCTTGTCCGGCTTTAATTTCGTCCAGTGCGAGCAGCATGTCACTCTTATCACTATTGTTGCCCTATCACCCCCGCCGGAGCGAGTGCCGGGATTGGCAGGATTAAGCTCGACATCTCCACACTTGATCAGAAGACTGATTAGTGCGTGTGCACATTCAATTGCAAGAGCAGCACAGCAATGTGGACTCGGCAGCACGATTAGACCAGCATAACTAGTTCGCTTTGCGTAAAGAGTGTAACAATCGTTTACCTGCACAACGCAAAGGGGAGGCATGTTAGCGTGTCTGGCCGATGCAATGCCGCCGAGTCCACTACTTAGTACAGGTAGTAATCGCAGATCCGAAACACGAAAGCGAAAAAAGTAAGAGGAAAAGATTGGATGGAGCGCATATAGAACATGCTCATACATTATGACCTGCCTATCGGTACCGCTCAAGAGGAAAGTATGTTGCATTTTACCGGTACTCATCAATAGGGCTAAAACATGGAGGCTAACGAAAGGGGTTCTTCTTAAATTGAGGACAACGCAGAAAGCTATGGAAAAGAAAATGCTAGATTTCACGTTAAGAGAGAGGAAGCTTGCGAAGTGGATCAGATATATAGCTCAGCCTAATGACGTTCTATTTATAATCAAGAAAAAAAATTTGGAGGACGCTTAAGCTTCGCCTTCAAGAGTGGAACGCGATAGCGTTATTGCACCTCGTCGAGAAAACTTACTAAACGCAAGGGTATTGGGGCATCCTCGCACCGGTACCCGCGCGGCCCGAAGGGGAGAAGCGGGTGAGCGAAGATAGTGATCTAAAGAAAGGAAAGACGCTTGATTCTACAACCTGTGAGGGTGCACGGCGAAACGTCAGGGGCGAGTGGCGCGCCACGTGTCGGGGCAGCGCCGCACATTGCGAGGAGGGGTTCTTCTGTGTTTGCCGCAAGATGGCTCTGCATGTGCGCAGAGCGCAGAAGAAATGTAGCGGAAACGTACTTCGCTACTCGTGTAACTGCGAATTCTGTAAGTAACATGCTCATAATTACCGATATACACTGCAGTATAACGTTCTACGGCATGTTTATAAGGCAACACCGCATTCACTAGAAGCGCTTTTGTACCGCTTTCAAGCATCGAGCTCGTCAAAAAATTTTAAACCTTTCGTGACAGCCGAAGTCTGGTTGTTGCGAGTTTTACCATTATTGTGGATCCTTCTTGAATTGATGTGAACTCAAAACAGGCAATAAAGAAAAAAAAAAAACTCGTGGCTGAGCGGTAGCGTCTCCGTCTCACTCTCCGGAGACCCTGGTTTGATTCCCACCCAGCCCATCTTGGAACTTGCTTTTTATTTATGAAGTGCATGTTTATTTATTAAGTGCATGCCGGGATTTATCGCTCACTGGACGCCGACGAAGCCGGCTTTTCTGCGACACGTGCTACTTAACGCTACCGCGTTAAAAATGGCTTGGGTGGGACACGAAGTGCGAAGACAGGGCAACCGATGGTCAATAAGAGCAACAAATTGAACTCCGAGGGAAAGAAAACGTAGCAGGGGATGGCAGAAAATTAGGTGTGCAGATGAGGTTAATAAGTTTGAAATGGCCAAGTGGATACAGATAGCACAAGATCTGGTTAATTGGGGGAATATGGTGAGGCTTCGCCTTGTGTTGGACATATTCTGCTTGGTTATGATGATGACTGAGGGGAGGGTTTGATACGCGTGCTTGCCTGATGTCTTGTCCTTATATCAGCAGTGCTTTGTAGCTCATCTCTCCTTTTGCCACCGTCGCGTCGGTGCCAGTGGCGACTTCCGCAACTCAGTCCTTCTTCGTCATCTGTGACTGACCGAGCAATATAGTATCCTGCTTGATCTCTCTCTATACACACGTTGGTAGCTCGCGCGCGATTTGCTTTGACACACTAGTGTTCCTGAGGTCTTCTAAATATCAGTAAATCACTCACTGAAATATATTGTTTTCGGTTCCTTGACGCTTCTAAGCTTGTTACCCAGTTTTTAGCGCCGGCAGTGTCGATGCAGTCTGCAGCACCTAATTCTTCATCATTTCAAGGTGGCTAGCACCAGTGACTGCACGGAGTGTTTATGCTTGGAAGAGTGCGCCAGTGACTGTGAGTCCGGTGAACGAATTCGCTGTTCGCCGCTGTGCTGCTCTAGCCGCCTCCGCCAGTGTGCGCATACTATGAGACGGGGATAAACTGGGGGGGCTAGTTGGATCTCCATCTTTTTTTCTTTTTTTTTTTGTTGCGCGTCTTTTTGCCACTTGTTTTAATGTTTTGTACCCCTTGTGGGCGCTTTTCTGTGGGTATATATTATGTGGTTCTCAGATTACCGAAATAAAGGCGCGGTTCAGCACTAGTTTCTCCCAGTTGTTTCTCTTGCTTTGTCCTCGTCCTGCTGCGCACTGCAAAAACAATGATAATGAAGAGCCGGCAAAACTACGAAAAGACCCCTGGTGCCGAGCGTCGAATATTAGATTGTATGCATGCTTCTGAGCACCGAAGGAAACCTTTTGGTAGTTTAGGCCAGGCAATTTTAAAAATGCTTCGCTCTCATATCATAGCTAAAGCTAAACAACTACTGTAAGACAGTTGCAACCGTTTATTTTGTTGGTTTGAGGGGTGTAACGTCCCAAAGCGACTCAAGCTGTGAGAGACACCTATGTGGAGGACTCCGGAAATATCGGCCACCTTAGGTTCTTTACGTGTACTGCCATCGCACAGCACACGGGCGCCTAGCTTTCCGCCTAAATTGAAAAGCTCTCAGCGGTCATAATTCCATCCCGCATTCTTGGGCACAGATGTCGGGTGCCTTAGCCACTGCACCACCGCGGCGGGTTTCCCAGTTGTAATTGTTGTATGAGCTTTGTGTCGTAAACTTAGTTTAGTACGGTGGGAAGACTTATGGTGGGCAGAAAGGCCGCTGTATCTACTAGCGACTCAGGGAGCATGCGGTAAATGTTAAGAACTAAGTTGACAAGATGTTACATCTCGTGTCACATAATGTTGCTCTGGCTCTCTCTCTCTCTGGCTCGGCTGAAAAGGGCGCCATTGGCCAATGACCCTGCCAAAGTTTAACGCTAGACCCCTAGCTAGTAAAGCTAGTTTAGCGGTGCTGTTAGAGGAACTAGAGTGTTTGAAATGGAATGTCATAGGGCTTAGTGAGGTTAGGAGGCCGAATGAGTCATATACTGTACTGAAGGACGGGCATGTACTCTGTTATCAAGGTTTACCGGAGAGGCGAGAACTAGGGGTATGTTTCCTTGCCAATACGTATATAGCTGGTAATATAGACAATTCTATAGCATTAATCAGAGGATGGCAGGCCTCATAATTAAGCTTATTAAGCAGTATAAACTGAAGATTGTACAGGCCTACGCATCTACATGTAGGCATGCTGACCAAGCAGTGGAAAACTTCTATGAACATTTAGAATTGGATGCGGAAAGGAAAGACGCAGTATACTGCACTAATTCGTGACTCCAATACCAAGGTAGGGAAAAAGTCGGCAGGAAAGCAGGAAGTTGGTGATTACGGCAATGGTTCTAGGAATAGCAGTGGGGAGTTACTGGTTGAGTTTGCAGAGTGCAATAACCTAAGAATTGTAAACACGTTCTTCACTGCCTGCCTTGGCGGAGGGCCTTGTCGTGGCGGAGGGGCTTGCGAAACTCGATGAAGTCGTGAGCTCTGCTGTGTAGGGCCACCCAAGATAGACAGGTCACGGCAGAGAGTTCTGACAAAATTTGATTCACTGGAGAAGGTAATGGCAACCCACTCCAGTATTTCCTGCCAAGAAAACCCTATGGCCAGTCACAATACCATTATCGATATGGCGCCGGAAAATGAGCCCCCCAGGTTGGAAGGCGTCCCACATGTTACTGGGGATGAACAAAGGGCGATTCCTAGTAGCTCCAGGACGAATGAAGCGGCTGGGCTAAAGCCAAAAGGACGCTCAGTTGTGGATGTGTCGGGAAGCGACCGGAAAGTCCGATGTTGCAAGGAGATATATCACATAGCAACATGGAATGTAAGATCTATGACGCAAGGTAAACTGGATATCGTCAAGCGAGAAATGGACAGATTGAACATTGATATCTTGGGTATCAGCGAGCTCAAGTGGACCGGAATGGGAGAATTTAACTCCGGCGACCATTATGTCTTTTATTGTGGGCACGAATCCAAGAGAAGGAATGGGGTCGCTCTCATAGTAAACAGAAGAATGGGCAAAGCAGTGCTAGGGTACAACCCCAAAAACGACAGAATGATTTCACTTCGGATCCAAGGTCACCCTTTCAACATAACAGTTATCCAAGTCTATGCACCGACCACTGCTGCTGAAGAAGCTGACGTTGAGAGATTTTATGCGGACCTACAATGCCTTTTAGACCGCACCCCATCATCAGACGTCGTTTTTCTCATAGGAGACTGGAATGCTAAGGTCGGGAGTGAAGAAATATCCGGAATTACAGGCAAGTTCGGTCTTGGTGAGCCAAATGAAGCTGGGCAGAGGCTAGTAGAGTTCTGTCAAGAAAACAACCTGACCATAGCGAATACTCATTTTCAACAGCACAAGAGGCGCCTGTACACATGGATTTCACCGGACGGTCTGTACAGGAATCAGATCGATTATATTATTTGCCGGCAGAGATGGAGAAGCGCTATACAAGCAGTAAAAACGAGGCCTGGGGCCGATTGTGGCACCGATCATCAGCTTCTTGTTGCCAAAATTAAGCTTCGATTGAGGAAAACGCAGAAAACTAGAAGGCCTTTCAGGTATGATCTGGATCAGATTCCATTAGAATATGCTGTGGAAGTGAGCAATCGATTTCAAGAATTAGATCTAGAAGACAAAGAGCCCGAAGAGATGTGGACTGATGTTCGTGATATAATACAAGAAGTTGCTACTAAGGTAGTTCCAAAGCAAAAGAAGTGCAAAAAAGCAAACTGGTTATCTGAAGAGGCTTTGCAAATAGCTGAGGAAAGGAGGATGGCAAAAGGTATGGGGGAAAGAGAAAGATACAAGGTTCTCAATGCGGATTTTCAGAAAATAGCAAGGAGAGATAAGAATGCCTTCTTGAACATACAGTGTCAAGCAGTTGAGGACAACAGCCAATTAAGGAACACAAGAGCTCTGTATAAGACAATCAAAGATATCAAAGGAAGCTTCTGTGCTAAGCTGGGCGTGATAAAGGACAAACGAGGCAAGGACCTCACTGAAGCCTCAGAGATAAAGAAGAGGTGGCAGGAATACACAGAAGAACTGTACAAGAAGGACCCGGATGTGCAAACCCAACATAGGACGGTTGTGATTACTGATCTCGAGCCGGGCAACCTGAAGAGTGAAGTTGAATGGGCCTTAGCCAGCCTTGCTAAGAACAAAGCTAGCGGAATTGATGGTATTCCAGCTGAGTTGCTTCAAAACCTCAACCACGACGCTGTTAACACACTGCATACATTATGTCAAAAGATTTGGAGAACCCTGCAGTGGCCACAGGATTGGAGGAGGTCAGTTTACATCCCCATTCCAAAGAAAGGCAATGCCAAAGATTGTTCCAACTACCGCACGATCGCGCTTATTTCGCATGCTAGCAAGGTGATGTTGAAAATCCTTCACGGTAGGCTGCAGCAGTATGTGGATCGGGAGCTTCCGGACGTGCAAGCTGGGTTTCGCAAGGGCAGAGGAACTAGAGACCAAATTGCCAACCTTCGCTGGATCATGGAAAAAGCAAGAGAGTTCCAGAAACCCATTTACTTCTGCTTTATTGATTATGCGAAAGCGTTTGACTGCATAGATCACAGCAGATTGTGGCAAGCTCTCCAAGAGATGGGAGTTCCAATTCACCTCATCTGTCTCCTCAGGAACCTTTATGAAGGGCAAGAGGCCACAGTCAGAACTGGGCATGGTCTTACTGATTGGTTTCCGATTGAGAAAGGGGTGAGGCAAGGCTGCATACTGTCGCCCTGCCTATTTAACCTATATGCAGAATGCATCATGAGGAAGGCCGGTCTGGACGAGTCTTCAGCTGGAGTGACGATCGCTGGAAAACGCATCAACAACCTTAGATATGCGGATGATACCACTTTAATGGCAGAAAGTGAAGTGGATCTCAAGAGACTTCTGATGCGCGTACAAGAAGAGAGTGAGAAGTTTGGGCTTAAACTGAACATTAAAAAGACGAAGATCATGGCGTCTTGCCCTATCAAGTCCTGGAGCATCAATGGACAAGAAGTGGAAGCTGTGACAGATTTTCTGTTCTTGGGCGCCAAGATTACCTCGGAAGGAGACTGCAGCCATGAAATTAGGAGACGCCTGCTTCTGGGAAAGAGAGCAATGGTTAGCCTTGACCGCCTAGTAAAGAGCAGAGACATTAGTCTGGCAACCAAGATCCGTATAACTCGTGCTATGGTCTTTCCAGTTGTGATGTATGGATGCGAGAGTTGGACTGTGAAAAAGGCTGACCGCCGAAGAATTGACGCGTTTGAATTGTGGTGCTGGCGAAGACTCTTAAGAGTTCCTTGGACTGCCAGAAGATCAAATCAGTCGATATTGTCGACCATAAACCCTGACTGCTCATTGGAGGGTCAAATTCTAAAGTTAAAGCTCAGCTACTTTGGTCATCTGATGAGAAGAGAGGAGTCGCTGGAGAAAGATTTGATGTTGGGAAAGGTTGAGGGTCGCCGGAGAAGGGGTAGGCAGCGAACGCGATGGTTAGATGGCATTCTCGAGGCATTGCAGATGAAGCTATGTGATGTTAAGAAGATAGTGAGAGACCGGAAAGCGTGGCGTGACATGGTCCATAGGGTCACGAAGAGTCGGACACGACTGAACGCCTGAACTGACTGTCTTCAGCAAACAGAAGAACCGGAAGTAGACGCGCAAAAGCCCTAACAGAAAGACTAAAAATGAAATTGACTTCATAATGTGTTCTAACCCCGCCATTGTGCAGGACGTGGAGGTAATCGAGAAGTTATGATGCAGTGACCAAAGGATGGTAATGTCTATAATTAGTCTAAATCTGTAATCGGAACGAAACAGTTTAGTAAGAAAGAAGTTCGTCAACGAATTAGCGATGAGGGGTGAGGGGGCAGAGGAGTTCAGGATCTCGCTACAGAATTGATATTTAGCTCTAACCGTGGATGACGGCATTAGCCTAGAAGCGATGAACAATAGTTTCAGAGCTATCATTACTGAGTGCGCTGCAGAGGTAGGTGGTAGGAGAATTAGAGAGGGTGCCGGTAAGCTGTCTAAAGAGGCGAAGGATTTGATCAAGTAACACCAAAATATGAAAGTTGTAAATCCAACAGACCAGATAGAATTGGCACAGATATCAAAGCTAATCAATAAGCGCAAAGTGGCCGATATAAGGAAGTATAACAAGGAGAAAATTGAGCCTGCTATAAAGGACGGGGAAAGTCTTAAAGCGACGAAGAAGCAATTGGGCATAGGCGAAAGTCAGATATAACAAAAAACAGGAAATAACAAGAAGAATAAGATTGGGATGGAGCGAATTTGGCAAGCACTCGCAGATTATGACTTGCAGCTTACCGGTATCGCTCAAGAGGAAAGTATATAACAGTTGCATCTTACCTGCACTCACCTATAGGGCTGAAACGTGAAGGCTAACCAAGATTGTTCTACTTAAGTTGAGAACAACCCAAAGGGCTATGGAACGAAAAATGGTAGGGGTAACATTAAGAGATAGGAAGCGTGCAGAGTGGGTTAGAGAAATAGCTCAAGTTACCGACATTCTAGTGGAAATTAAGAAGAAGAAATGGGCATGGGCAGAAAAACTAGGGTAACAAACTGGATTCCAAGGGAAGGAAAGCGTACCAGGTGGCGGCAGAAAGTTAGGTGGGCGGATGAGGTTAAGAAGTTCGCAGGGGTCAAGTGGATGCAGCTAGCACAGAACCGGGTTAAGTGGACAAATATGGGAGAGGCATTCACCCTGCAGTGGGTATAGTCAGGCTGATGATGATGATGATGATGATGATGATGATGATGAAAAGTCAGATGCATGCGCTAAGGGGCAAGGCGGGCAATGTCATCAAGAATATGAAGATAGTCAAAGTAGCCGAGGAGTTTTGTACTTATCTCTACAGTAGCCAAAGAAGCTGGGACAATAATGAGATTGGCAGTAGCGAAATGCACTCAGACGTTCCACCAGTGACGAAGGAAGCTTAGGCTAAAAAATCATTAGAAACTCCCAAAAGGAAAAAAGCAGCTGGAGAGAATCAGGTAACTATAAGTTTGTTGAAGTACGGGGGGGGGGTGTTTTGCCAGAAAAACTGGCCACGTTGTACACGCAGTACTTGGTGTCATCGACTGTACCAGAATTATGGAATAACGCAAACTTTATCCTCATTCATAAGAAAGGGGACACTAAAGACTTGACAAATTACAGATAAATTAGCTTACTGTTTGTTACGTATAAGGTATTTACCACACTAATCGCTAATAGATTCAGACAACTTTAGACTGCAACCAAGCAAAATATATAGCATATTTTCGCAACGGATACTCTCCTATCGATCATATCTATGCCATCAACCAGGTTATAGAAAAATGCTCGGAATATAACCGGCCCTTATACATAGCATTCATTGATTACGAAAAGCATTTGACTCAGGAGTAACCTCGGCGGTCATGCTGGCACTGCGAAATCAGGGTGTAGACGATCCGCACTTGCAAGTGCTGGCAGATTATATATATATATATATATATATATATAAGGGGTGTACAGCAACCACAGTTCTGCATAAAGAAAGTAACACAATTTCTATATAGAAAGGTGTTAGACAAGGAGACTCGATCTCCCCAGTACTATTCACAGCTTGCTTAGAGGAAGTATTCAGAGACTTGGAATGGGAGCAGTTAGAGATAAGGGTAGATGGAGAATACCTCAGTAATCTGCAATTTTCTGATGACATTGCCTTGCTAAGTAACTCAAGGGATGAACTGCAAATAATGATTGATGATCTAGACAGGATAAGTAGAAATGTAGGCTTGAAAATCAATATGCAGAAGACTAAGGTAATATACTGTAGCTTAGAGAAGAAACAGCTGTTCGCGTTAGATAACGTAGCACTAGAGATAGTAGGCGAATATGTCTACCTAGGACAGGTAGTAACGCAGATCAGGACAATGAAAGGAAAATAACAAGAGAATAAGACTGGGTGAGCGCATTTGGCAAGCACTCCAAGGTTATGACTAGCGGCTTACCGGTATCGCTCAAGGGGAAAGTATACGACAGTTGCCTCTTACCTGTACTTACCTAAGGGTCTGAAACATGGAGGCTAACAAAGAGGGTTCTACTTAAGTTGAGGAGAACGCAGAGGGCTATGGAAAGAAAAATGGTAGAGATAACGTTAAGAGGTGGGAAATGTGCAGAGTCGGTCAGAGAAATAACTCAAGTCACTGACATTGTTGTGGAAATCAAGAAGAAGTGGGCATGGGCAGGACATGCAGCGCGAAGAAAGGATTACCGATGATTGCTTAGGGTGACAAAGTGGATTCCAAGGGAAAGGAAAGCGTAGCAGGAGCGGCAGAAAGTTAGGAGGGCGGATGAGGTTAAGACTTTCGCAGGGGTCAAGTGGATGCAGCCAGAACAGGATCGGGTTAACTAGATAAATATGGAAGAGGCCTTCGCCCTGTAGCCCCGCGGGGGTGGCGCAGGGGTTAAGGTGCCCGACTACTATGCCCAAGAAAGCGGGATCGAATCCCAGCTTCGGCGGCTACGTTTCGAAGGAGGCGAAACAGAGTTGCGTCCGTGTGCAGTGCGATGTCAGTGCGCGTTAACGAACCCCAGGTGGTCGAAATTTCCGGAGTCCTTCACTACGGTGTCTCTCATAGCCTGGGTCGCTTTGGGACGTTAAACCCCACAAACCAAACTAAAGCTTCGCCCTGCAATGGGTCTAGTCGGGCTGCTGCTGCTGATGATGATGATGAGCTCAAATTTTATGACACGTAGATTTGTTTTAGAAACCGTAGCGGCGCCTCTTGACGGCGTAGCTGCGGCCACACGAGGTTTCGCTTTGGCTGTCGTAATATTGCTTTGCAATAAAATGCTGAAGACTGGATCGGCGACATTTAAATTTCTCCGTAAGACGCAGAGTATAAGTTCCCCTGTTTTGCGACGTGGTTACATTTAATCGGATGACATGTCGCTTTCTTGTTCGCTTGCAGAAGGTTGGCGTGTGGTCAATATATGCGTTGTTGCCAAGTGTAGAGCGAGTTGTAGTGTATCGCCTCTCCTTGTCTGTCCGGCGTGAATCGTATGGTTTTTTGCGTTACCTTAGAAAAATTATGAACCAACTAAGCCCAACTGCAATTTTATCTAGTAATCGCTTTGGGTTGGGGAACTGTAGTCTCCCGTAAAAGTAACGCTAATGGTAAGGGTCGAGGAGAATTTTAACACGGCCGCCTGACCTCCAGTAGGAGCGGACTTGCGAGCCACAGGGTGAACCAAGGGAATCGTGTGACACTCTAGTTTAAAGTTTTTGCCGCTAGGGGCGCAGGCATCGGCTAACGCTTACGGGAGGCCGGCGTGGTGGGGTGCTCAGAAGCTCTGGATGTGTGTTTCCCCTAGTGTTTTTTGTAGTAAAAGCTACATAGCGGTAGGCTTTCAAGACCTCGTGTGGCCACAACTACGTCGGGAAGAGGCATAGCCACGGTCTCTTCATAAATAAATCAGCATGCCTTGACATTAGAATTCACGTTACCCCTATGCCACGAGCAGGAGCTGCCAACTTGGGTCTGTCCTTTCATATAGGAGGGTGATATCAGAATCAGTCTGCCAGAACCTTTTACGTTTCTGTTTCCTACTTCACGCAGGCACGTCTATATGGCATGGTTGAAGCGTGACTTTATATGGGCTGGTAGCTTACGCTCTCGAGTCATGCCCTTAAAGCATGAGCTTAAGTGTCCAAATAATGTAGCACCTTACAGGGATAGGACGGGATAGGAGAATATTGTAGAAGCCATAATAAGCTTCCGCCGTTGCTTTCGCAATAAAACGAGGGTTAAACAAAGCTAAATCACAAATTAATTGTTTTGATACATGTCTGTATCACACTTGTAAGAGAAGGACACACGATGTATTGCCCGATCGTATATGTTAGTGTCACGGCAGCCAGACAAAAAAGACGTTATGTCTTAGATGTGCAGATCTCATCCCACTACCACCTGGGCTTCCTAATGTTGCTGAAGTTCTGTACAAAGGGCGCGCGCAGGCTAAGCCCTCACAGCAGATGTAATACGAAACGGCTGCCAAATTCAAACCCAAGGCACTATAACCTTGCAACTGAGCCAGAAGATAGGCAAAACTACAAAGACGAAAAAATGGCCGAAGCTATATGCAAAAACTTCTACGTGTACGCCAGCCCAACGCTACAGCACATGTTGCGGTACTACCCTGGCTACCAAGACGTCAGAAAAACGAACTTCCAGCCAATGTCGCCATATTCAGTGACTGGACAACACCGAGAAACGTCAACGCTCGGGCCCGACCCACGCCGCTATCCCTTTTGACGTTTCATATGATGCAGGCATTTCCACTGAAATATGACCTTCCTGACCCTACTACCCCTCTCTCTTGAATAGACTTTCGTGCCAACTTCATTGACCATTAAAGTAATTGATAAATTCATTGTAGACATTCATCAGCAAAAATAACGTTTTCGAGGAAGCTCCCGAGCACATGCTTGCACTGCGATTGTGTAGGCTATATAAATAGATGAACGAGTATATAAATATTTGAGCGACTAAAAGGGGTGGTGCCCTAGTTCAGAGATGGATCTGCCTCACAAAATTATGATGTCATACCTTTTGCGTGATCTGATTGAATAATGAGGAATTTTTAAGGACCATCATTGTGGTGCCACAAACAAAGCTGATGGCTTTTTTCGGTGTGGGACATGTAAGGTTTTCGCCTTAACGCGCTGCTTTAATTGTAGGGGTACCTTATGGTATGTGATCCATATGAAAACCCTGTACGCAATGTACATAGGTCTACACTGTTTCTCTTTTCACTCTGTTCTGCTAACGCCAGCGACATTCTTTATTTTCGTTCTTATGCAACTCCTCGCCAGAGTTTGCTTTGAGAACTCAATGCTTGATTTCGGTTTCGTTTATGGGGCTTAGCATCCCGAAGCCGTAATGGAGGGCTCCAGAAATTTAAACCACTTTGGTTCTTTAACGTGCCCTGACATCGCACAACACACGGGCGCCTCGCTTTTCGCCTCCATCGAAAAGCGGCCGCAGCAGCCAGGATTGGACCACGCTTCCTCGGGCACACTAGTCGAACGCCCTAACCATTGCAGCACCACAGCAGGGAAAAAAAAAACTCACTGCATGTGCTTGTAGTTTCAGTATATACCTTTAAAATTCAAACTATGACTAAACTCCTCGAGCTGCGCCTACGCTCGAACTCTACAGTCTGAACATTTCTGCGTGGTATTTAGATTGGAAAGAGTTCTTTGCTTCATTAACTGAACCATAGATATGTGAAGTTTTACTCATCAAATTATTCCTCATATCATTCGCCTATATTTTATTCATCAAATATTGCCTCATACCGTTTGCCTTTCATTTGACAATTCTTAGCACACATCATCGACGATATTGCTATTTCATTAACGCATTCGCAAAGGCATCCATTAAGTGATTCATTTTTAAGCTCATGCATAAGTATTTCTCTGAGGTGAATTACAGTTCCCAGCTGAACGAGATGTATTTCTAAGCGAAAGTGGCACTGTGTTCCAGCTTTCCATGCCCGAGTCTCAATTGTCACCTCTGGTACCATTTTGTGTGCGCAGTGTGCGACATGCTCAAGCAAGGCGTGTCTCTGGTGCTCGGTCCGCGCAGTCCTTCGGTGGTCTCTGTGCTGGGCTCCACGTGCAGTGCCTTCCACGTGCCCCACGTGCAGACTGGCTGGACCAGCCCAGCGCCCGACCCGACGACGGGTCAGAGCCTCTTTTCTCTCAACGTGTATCCACACCCCGACGTGCTCAGCAGGGCTTATGTCGACCTGGCTCTCAAGACGAGCCGCTGGAAGACTGTCACTGTCATCTACGAGGAAAGCGACAGTGAGTTGTGTGGTTCCCGGGATGAGACGCTGTTCTTGGGAACCTTATTCATTCTAACTATTTGTGCTAAGAATAACTGGGCATGCATTCGTGCAAGGGCAAGAAAACATGTGATGGAAAAGATAATTAGGTTGAAAACAAATGCAGAGTAAGCGCAGTAGGTGGCGGCAGAGAATTAACTTGGTGTATCAAATCAGAAAGTTCGCATTCTTTTTTTTTTGGCAGCATGTCGCACAGGAGGAGGAGGAGGAAAACACTTTATTAAACGAGCGAGTTTGGACCCTTCAAGGGCCCAGGGCCACCGCACGGCCCTCACATTACGCGCATGTGTCCAGGTCACGTAGGGCCATGGCACTGGCACCCCGGTCCACACAGCGAAGTTGTATGTCCAGGTCCTGCGACGTAAGGAGGGCCTCCCATTCTCCCCATGATCCGATGGCGGGCTGTCCCTGCGGGGGAGGATCGGCAGGGCAGCCGAAAAGAATGTGGTCCAAGGTGGCGTGCAACTCTCCACAGAGAGTGCACTCAGGGGAAACGGGTCGGTAGTAGGATAGGCGTTGAGGGGTGAGAAGCGTTCGGGTTTGAAGACGCCTCCAGAGGATTTGTTAGGAGTGAGACAGCTGGGAGTGGGGAGGGGGTAGAGTCGACGGGCAAGGCGTGCTTGCTGTGTGAGCTCAGAAAATGTATGTGCTCGCTTCCTCGAGAAATTCCGGCATGGGTCGCCATTTGCCCGGCTAATAAGTCCTCGGGCTATGTTATCGGCGGCCTCATTTCCGGGATTGCCAGAGTGAGCCGGCACCCATATAAGCTCAATACGCCTGTCAGAATTCAGGGTGCACATTCTCAATATTTGCCACGCGGGAGGATGGACGCGTCCGCGGGCAAAGTTAAGTATGGCTGTTTTGGAGTCGCTAAGTATGTAAGCCGCATCTGTTTGGGCGATTGCTAAGGCTATAGCCACTTCCTCGGCTTCTTCCGAGTTACAGGGAGGGTCTATGAAGTGAGTGAGTGGGAGGGCTGCTGGATTGTAGGCCACAGCTACCGAACGGTCTGAACCACATGCGGCGTCCACCCAGCGTACATCCTCTGCAGTCCCATAGTGTTTATGGAGAGCTTTGGCTCGCGCGACGCGGCGGGATTGATGGTGTTCTGGGTGGACGTTCTTAGGGAGAGGTTTGAGGATAAGCGCTAAATGTACGGCCTGAGGGAGAGGGTTTAACTCTTCAGCATGTGCGGGTATGCGAATGCCGAGAGTGTCCAGTATATGTCGTCCTGTTTGCGTGCCAGCCAACCGAAGGTACTGTGTGTACCGATGTGCCTCTATAAGTTCTTGATATTGTGCATTCCTAGTTTTAAGAGCCTGTCCGTGCTAGTGGTCTTCGGTAGGTGGAGCGCTGCTTTGGTAGCCATGCGGATTAAGACGTTGATTTTATCCTTGTCTGCACAGGAGAGGCCCAGGTAAGGAGAGGTGTAAAGAATGCGTCTGAGCACAAAGGCATGTAGTACCTTTAAATTGTCAGCTTCATCTAGGCCGGCTCGTGAGTGTGAAACCCTTCTCAAACGATGTATGACGGAGTAAGTAGACTGTTTTAGTGCCTTCAGGGTAAGGTCGTTTTTCCCCGTGTCCTGTAAGTTCAGACCAAGAATGCGGAGGTTGGGGGTTTGTGGTATGGGAGTATCGTGCAGATAAATTGTTATGGGGGCGGTAGGAACACGCCGCGGCCGGAGTAGAAAGAGTGCTGACTTTGTCGGGGAGCATTCAAAGCCAATTTTTTCCGTGTGGGTAGATATAGCTGTGGCCGCTTATTGAAGTGTAAATTCTATGTCTCCATCCGAGCCGTATGTGGTCCAAACCGTGATATCATCCGCGTAAATGGTGTGTCCCAAGTGTGGGATACTGCTTAAAGCCTTTGCCAGCGGGATCATGGTAATATTAAAAAGGAATGGCGACAACACTGCGCCTTGCGGGGTGCCAATGTTACCAAGTGTGAAAGAGGGGGTCTGTATATCATCTATATGCAGGGAGGTGGTGCGTCCGTTCAGGAAGGCCCTGATATAGTTATAGGCCTTAGGCCCTAGCTGCCTTGAATGCCTTGCAGGATAGCACTGTGCGTGACCTTATCAAATGCTTTGGTGAGGTCTACTGCCAGTATTGCTCTGGTGTGGTGTGGCATATCATTGAGGATAGCATTTGAAATCTGTAGTAGGGCGTCCTGCGCCTATAAATGAGCTCGAAAACCTAGCATGCTATGGGGATACAGTCCATGGGATTCCATGTGTTGCGTAAGACGGGTGAGGATGACATGCTCAAAGAGTTTCCCCAGACATGATGTCAGGGAGATGGGACGGAGATTTTGGGCATTTATGGGCTTGTTTGGTTTAGGAATGAATATTATTTTACCGTGCTTCCATTCATCCGGCAGCTGCCCCGCTTCCCAGCACTCGTTAAAGTATTCAGTGAGCAGGGAAATAGAACGGTCGTCTAGGTTTCTGAGCATGACATTGCTGATTCTGTCCTCTCCAGGGGTTGAGTTGCGTAGCTTAAGGAGGGCTGATCTAACTTCGATCTCCATAATGGCGGCATCTAGGGAGGGTTGATCAGGGCCTATGTAGTCTGGATAGGATACTGCTTTGCCCGCAGTAGTATAAGTTGATTGCAGTTGGGCTAAGAGCGATTGCTGACTACATCGATGTTTATGGATAAGCCTTTTGAGGGTAAGCCGAGTTTTCTTTTTAGTTTGTGTGGGGTCTATCATGTGTCGAAGAAGACGCCAGGCCCTGAAGGAGGAGAGATTACCTCGCAACCCATCGCATATTTGGTGCCAGTTATGTTTACTGAGGGAGGCGCTGTGCTCTTCTACTTGCTTTTGAATTTGCGCCAGTTTAAGTTTAAGCTTTCGATTATGCTTATGTTTTTTCCAGCGCGCAAGAATACTCTTCTGTGCTTCGAGAAGGTGCATTAACCTACTATCTGCAATGGCAGTCTCGGGGGTGGTGTCTAAAGTTTGCGTGAAAGCTTGGACATCCTCCTTGAGCTGTGTCATCCATGTGTGGAGGTTAAAGGGGGTCTTTAATGTTCTGGCCTCTCTTTACTTACGCAGATTATCCCAGCTAGTTTGCCGAACACGGTAGATTTTAGCTTTTTTGGCAAACTCAAGCTCTATAGTTATTATATAATGGTCACTTCCCAGGGTCTCATTCGAGTTTCTCAATACCAGTGTTGGAAGGTTTCGGCCGAATGTAAGGTCAGGGCTAGTATCGGTGGTGACACTATTGCCGATTCTTGTAGGTGTGCTGAGATCATTATATATAGAGAGGCCCTGCATCTGAAGGGTGTTGTGTAGTTCCGCTCCTCTCTTGTTTGTGCGCATGTAGCCCCAGTCTACATGTGCGAGTTAAAGTCGCCTATAATAATGAGGGGGTCCTTTTTTGCCACTGTGGATGCAGCTTTAATGAGAGCAATTAATTCGGCGACCGGCTGTCTCGGAAGGAGGTAACAGTTAAGGATGAATAGGGGATAGGATTTCTGAGCAGACGAGATTAATTCTAAATATGTGTGAGCCACCGGGGAGTGTTAATTGTTGGGTTATGAGAGGTCTTTGAGGCATCGTTGATTTAGACGGTCTGATGAAGTCTGAAGGAAAAGAGAGAAGCCGTTTTACGGCCCCAACCTGGGAAAAAGCCGAACAGAAATCACGTGATACTCGAAAAGGTACTCTCTAGGCGCTCTTAGCAACGTGTAAGAATTACATTGCAGTTGCTACAATAAGAATATCCAAAAAATCTCATTATTGCGGATACACGAAAATATCAAAAACAACTAATACCAGAAATATTGAGGCAAATTTGCTCGAACGATCAAGGGCGCCATGCCGTTTGAACGCTGTAAACTACAGTCAGAAATGGCGTTGCGGTCACAACAGTGCGGGGCTGAGAACAACGCAAAGAAAATTTTCCACCCAATTACGGTTCCTTTTTTGGCTTCCAATCCGGTAGTTGAGATCTGTCTGTTATCATGAGCAAATATTATAGAATAATATTTTGGTTTGGTTTGATTTGTGGGGTTTAACGTCCCAAAGCGACTCAGGCTATGAGGGACGCCGTAGTGGAGGACTCCGGAAATTTCGACCACCTGGGGTTCTTTAACGTGCACTGACATCGCACAGCACACGGGCGCCTTGCTTTTCGCCTCCATCGAAAAGCGGCTGCCGAGGCATATTTTATTTCAGGTTATTTAAGCGTTAGTAGTTAGCACGTTACTCTTTGCTACATTTAATTGATAAAAATCCATGCTTCACCAAACCTAGCTAAACAGCTTCAACTGTATAGACGTTCACCACTGCATATTAAGTTTGATAAAAATTACTACATTTCTTGTAATTGAGAGCAGATATAAGCATTCAATCGTTACGGGCATTTTTAACATTGGTTGTAGGCGGAACTAGCTGCAATATGAAATCTATTGGAAATGCGGTTTGTGCGAAGCACGCCATACCGCCCCACTTTGCACCATACATGCGTGCTGGTTCCTGTCTGCGCCATCGTTTCCTGTCATTGTCTCGGATAAATTATACAGCTTGACCTCGTCGTCTGTTTCCGGGTTGTATTCAAAAAATGTATATAATCAGCCTGCTAAAACGGGAAAAACGCCATGAGCTGACACCAGAGCACAGTGGTAAACTTAACTGGTTCGGTTTAGTTTATGTAGTTTAGAGCTTAAAGCGAATTATGTCATGACAGATGTTTTAGTGGAGGGCTCCATTTATTTCGACCACCTGGGGGTCTGTTAGATGCACTGACATCGCAAACACACAGGCGCCTAGCTCTCCGCTTCCATCAAAAAAGCGGCCAGGCCGCCAAGATTGTCCTCAAACATTGGTTACAGTAGTCTAGCGTGTGGCAGACTTAATTCCGAATTCTCGAAAGCTCTTCGACCGCTGATGTGGAATGGTCTTCAAAGTGTGTGTGGGACCATCACACCACCATTTGGGACGGTGCAGAAGTAGATGTTCAACGCAGCGGCCCTCCCTGAAAGCCGAATGACGGAAAATATGGCACCCGAATGATAGGCAATCGGTGCCCAGATGGCGGAAGATCAGTTCCTTGATATTGGCTCTCGGTTTTGACTTGACGCCATCTCAAGGCCACCGCGACAATGGGAGCTAAAAATCTTGTATGCTTAATAACGTAGCAGTATCGTCGTTATTACCTTAGCATGTGGTTTTGGTCAAGCTAGAGTAGAAAGCTTTAAAATCACCCAAGTGTGTAGATGTGCCGAGGAAAACGCCGGCTCCGCTTAAACTGCCCGGGACCGCCAACTCTACTTTCATGACATATGTCCCCAATACCGCCTCGGTCGGTCGCTTTGTGTATCTCCGCCACATCGCAAAACCTCTGGGTCTCGCGAGATTTTCTGGCGCCAGCTTCAGACTCGCGAATTTACCACTCCTGATTTCCACCATCTCATTCACCCAGCTATCTATCCCTCCTCAGCTTGTCATTTCTGGGCAGCCAGAGCTAACTTTGACCATATGTCCTGCGGGCATGTGCTCGCCACCCCATCACTTAATATTCATTCAAAAGAACAATGGGAGGCTGCCCTGCACAGCCCAGCGCATGATCTTCAGGACCAAATCCTGGATTGGGCTCAGAGGGCAGGGAGGCTTATCCAGCTTACAAACTTCCTTTCCCCCCTCCCCCTGCCCCTTTCGCCTATGGGATAAATAAAGCCGTTCCTCCCTCACGCCGGCTGCCGGCAGATTGTTTTTCCGCAAACATGGAATAATTTATGCGAGAGTAATGCACTGACTGGTAATTTCTTTCTGCCCTTGTGGTTTAGCCACCCAGTTATCACACATTGCTGTTGGAGGAACAAGGGTAGCGCGAGAGAAAGAAGACTACACATTACGAGAGAGCACTGAACCAGGTTAAACAAGGGTTCATTGGGAGACTGAGTTCGGAAGCCGAGCCAACGTTTCGACAAGTGAACTTGTGTTCGTGTGAGCAGCGTGGTCATTCCTGGAAGGGGTATTATTACGGTTTTGCTTCTAAAGAAGAAAAGCCAGGGAGGGGTAGGAAGGAGAGGAAGGGAGCAGGGCGAGAAGTGAATGTTTTCTTCGAAATGAATTTCTGGGTCTGTAACCGGTGATCCTGTAGCCTGAAAAGTAAAATAAAATACGACAGCTGCAGGAAAACCTACACTGCGAAGTTGACAATGAGTCAGCACCTAAAGCAGTATTTGATGCATGCCTCTCTTGAAGGAAGACAAGCATTTCAAAAGGCCCTACAAGACCAGTGGAATCGCAATCAACAGCTTTCCTCAAGAAGAAGAGAAGGACAAATGAACTGAAAAAAAAAAATTGTTAAACCATTTCTACCAAACCCGATATTATCTATGGAAAGGATTCAAGGCCGAACCAAAGTAAGAAGCGATAAGAAATAAACAGGTTTGGAAAAAAACGTGCAGCTTAAGGTATTGCGGGGGAGGTGTGGTGGTGACAGAGTATACACGTGATGCAAACAAACTACAATTGACGTTAAATTGGATTGTTTTGCGAATAGGTATGACGTTGTGGCCCATCTAACAATTATTATTATTTTAGTACTCTACTTCACATTACTGTGAACATATTAACTATCATATAACCCTATGTTATTGTGTGTGGGCTTCACATTCCTCTCTACAAAATGATCCGATCTTGCATCCACGCTTTCGACAAATAATCATGATAGTGAATTTGTTTAGAGCAGTCTTACTTTTGGGTAGAACAAACAAAAACGCTATACAACTAGAATAACAAACCATTCTACTAACATTTTGGACCTTCTGCTGACATCACAGCCGGATAGCTTTTGTTTGAACTTTACACCAAATACAAATTTGCCAAATGAGACTACATAGCATATGTTGACGCTTCGACTATCGGCGGAAGAGGGGAAGGTAATAATACAGCATTTCGCCATTCTGAAGTGTTTGAAAAGATTAAGCAGTTACCATGAAGCTCTAAATTAAGTTGAATTTAAGCAATCAAAGCTAAATAACAGCAAATAAAATGTATTGTTCAGAAGCCTTGTCAGTGTTCTGTTTTATTTAGAGCGCATCCATCTATCATTTTAAGCATTAAAACAAATTTTGAGCTTTCTTTTAGGGCACCGGAATTAGGGTTTTTTATCTTTTTCCGTGCCTCTGGAAAAAACAAGAAAACAAATTTTCGGGCTCTTTTTCAAGACGTCACATCTTTATCATTAACTGTGACTCTGCTTAGTCGAAAGCGTGAATTGGCTGCGTTGTGACGTAAAAACAGAGACGAAAATGTGTCCGCAAAAACTGAAGCCGAAATGTATTGGGGTTAGTATTTGTGATATCGTAATTATTAGAAATAGAAACACAAGTAGTGACAATATGGTTAGTGATAATGAATTAATTATTGAATAAGCCATAAGGAACACAGTGATAAGGCAATTAGTGATATGGAAACTAATGTAAAGGAAATGAGGGGTAAGGAAAGTAGTGAAAAGGGAATTTATGATAAGAAAATTTTTTAAAAGGGCGCTTTCGCATTTCTCATAGGCAGGTAACACCGAAGGGATATAAATTTTTTTATCATACACCACTACTGGCTCATACACATGCTGTTGCGTAACGCAAACAGCAGCGTGATCTCTAGGCCCACTATGTAGCGTGCTCGTTCGGCGCGCTTTGTCTTAATCCCTAACAGCCAAAACTTCATCGCTTTATTTTTTGGAATTCCCTACATTTAGCGAGGTATCTTTATTACAGGAACCTACTTACTAAATTTGACATCTTCATTTGGACCCTTTTTGTATTTATTGCCTTCATCCTCAAAATCGGATATCAATATTTCCGAAATGCGGCAAACGCTGCCGGGCATCGCTGGATATTCTGCAGTATGGGCTTCGTAATTGTACCACGTTAAAACGACATGGTCCACTTCTAGAATTAGGCGGAAAATTCTTTCCTTCTCGTGTTTTGTTTCTTTATTTGTCCAAGATATTTGTTTACAGAAATGCGTTGAAGAACGCCACAAAAAGCAGGATCGTGGCTGATGAAGAAACGTTCCCTTTGTCTGTAGCGAACAAGCAACATGTTGTGCAGAACAAGTAGAACACAGCAAGCATTATGCTGATGCGCCATCAAGAACCTAAAACACTCATAACATATAAATACAGAACATTCAAACAGCACATTTGTAATAGAGTTATATACGATATAGAGCAGCAATAGTAAGAATACTGATCTTGGCGCAACCTGCATAACGTTAAAAATCCTTAGTCTTGGCAAGAACAAAACATAATCAGGCCATCGCTGCCTATGGATAGACAGTCGGAACTTGAACGCTCTCGCACGACACTGTGGTTGGCTAATTCAAACCAACAATTTTTTTTCTTTCTTTCTTCATGTGCAGGTTTCGTGCGCATGAAAGACGTGTTGAACACGTCATTCGCCCTCGGAGCTAGGGTTAGTCTGGTGCTCTACCGGCAGGGCAGTGGAGCCGTGAAGACGCTGCTCAAGCGAGTTGAACTGGCCAAGGAGTTCAACATTGTCTTGGACGTGCCAACCGAAAGGGTCTACGAGTTCCTTGAAGCGGTAAGTAGCGAAGATTTCCTATACATAGGGGTATATTCCTAAGATGCCCTTTCCGGGTGAAATAGAAGAAGGATAGACAATTGGGCGAGTTGGTATACGTCTGCGCTCGTGTGTACGTCTTCTTCCTTTCGTGCCGTGCCATTTCGCGCTGTGCCTTTCCAGTATGAAGATAGAAGAACCCCCCCCCCCCCTTCCCCCCTAATTGCGCAAATGCTGACGTTAGGGTGCTTCTACTTTAAACGAACTGATGGTAGCTAACTTCAGCATACCGTGTAGTGTGTTACTGTTTACATTACCAGAGTGCCGGAGAGACGACTACGGAATTGATCACTGTGTCAGGGACGTACTCTTTACCTCCATTCTGTAGTGGCACCTTCCTTGCGCATTCAAGCAAGTAAGAAACCGCACTTGCTGGTCACGTCTTTTAGCTGAACTGCTCCAAAGCTTCACGTTTCGTGAAGACTATGGCCTTATCTAAGCTACTATATTTTTTTTGTAATTAGATATACATGTCGCATAAAGCGCTTAAGCCCAGCCTACCGCACCGGTTCACCAATGAATGGCGACATTGTTTAGCCTTTAGCGCTGCTTAATTAACCGACCCCTGCAGTCTAGTTTTTTATTTTTCTTTCATTTTTCACTGCTTACTACATTTACGCATTTTAGTAGCTGAAATGAATTATTTAAAAACTTCCGTATTAGTAACTGTGAACTCGATTTGCTCATACAGAAATATTCCACACCACGCCAGGTGGCGCCAGATTTCAGCTAGGTGAGTGCGCGCTTGTCCTATTAAAACCACTTAGCGCATGTACAATGGCTGGGCGGAATCCGATCGCTGCATACACCATGGATCGTACTATATACTAAATATAACTCACAGCACCAAAAGGAAAACGCCGATCCGATTTCTTTGTGATCGTGTCCTGTAGCCGAGGTTAAGTTATGTGCTGGCAGCGTCTAAGTTCATGTCATACTATAAAGGATTCCAATGTGCTTAAGGCCTCTTTTGGCACCTTGTTTATGGCAAATGTATGGACATTCGTAGTGTACTACTGCCGCGTTAACTGTCGACGTGTACAAGGCGTCTTAGGTCTAATTTTAGAGCGCAGCTCTTGTGCTGTACTTCCTGAATTGCGCTTCTTCAACGTCGTTGCCAGCGTGATAGTAGGAGTAGTAGTCGGCAAAATGGCCACCTGGCAGTTGTAACAGGTTGAAGCAGAGAAAAGCGCCACCTGACACGACTAGCAGATGAAGAGTGCAAAGTTGTGAGGAGTTCACATTTAGGAGAGCTGGAGAAGGAATGGAAAGGTAACGGGTAGCTTATACAAATGGGCGGTGTGGCGTAGGAAGGCAAGTATACTGCTGAAAGTTGGCTCACTCGGAAAACGGCCGTCTTGGAAGAGATTGTCACGACGAGGGCCAAATAATACGTAGAATGAGTGGGGTGCAACAAGTTGCGAAAATTATCACCGACAAAACCATAGAGTTCCTTACATTAACTAGAGGGAAAGCTGAGGGCGCTGCACTTCAGCCACCATGGGCGCGCTAAGAATCATGGGCCGGTGTGATACTTGTTGCGGGACAGTCGGTTTTTCTCGGGTACGTGGAGTCGCGTTACTGCGGTATTCATCATCATTCGAAGGTGCGTATATAGACCACGAAAGCCATAGTAGCGAAGGCGCAAAAACAGACGTCGCCAATAAAGGGTTTTTGTTTCCCGAAATGCCACTAAAAACTTCCTTAAGTGATTGCCCAACCATAAATATTTCCACAGCGTTTTTTAGTTTCAAAGTTTGCCTATTAAGTGCCAAATATTGGTATTTGTGCTGCTCAAAACTAAGCCAATAGGAGAAAGAGCCATCGCTTATATTGGATAAATATCACACTGACATGTGTTTCTCTCTCTTTTTGCAATTTATAGTCACAATATTCAATCTCAGGACACTGTTTACGGTAGAGCAACGTTTATCTTTGCATTAGTTTTGGCCAAACGTTGTAGTTCTGCACTTGGTAGCTCTCCGGCACATGATGCTTTGAGCGCCCATGGTGGCTGAACTGGCCGTCTGGAAACTCCATGTAAACTCCCATAGACGGCAGCACAGCTTTCCCTCTAGGTAAGAGTAATAAACTCTATGGACAAAACAGAAGGCTGGGACGAGACGGGGGGAATGTACAACAGAATGGGAAAAATGAAAGGCGGAAAATATGGATGTTGCTGGCGAGTGAGGAGGGCAACGATGAAAAGAGAAAGGCTTTAAATTGCTCCTGTTGTCAGGGGGCTTACACCACCTACCACCCTTTTGCCCTTGCTTTTTAATTGCAGCTTTCGGGCAGTTCTTGGAGTGCGCACCGTCTGCGTTGTCGTTGATATTGCAGTTGTCGGCGTAGCCGGCAGCCTGCCATGCAATAAGACGTAAAACGCCTGCTGGCGTGATTAGCATGTGCAAGAGTGAATAGCTGGAATTGCAGCGTCTGTATTAAGGCTCTATTTGGTTTGTAAGATTTAACGCCCAAAAGCGACATTAGCTGCGAGAGACATCGCAGTGGAGGGCTCCGGAAATTGCAACCACCTGGATTTCTTTACTGTGCACTGACATTGCACAGCACAGGGGCTTCTTGCTCTTCGGCTCCGTCGAAAAGCCGCCGCCGTGGCCGGTATTCACTCCCGCATGGCTGGCTGCAGTGATCAGTAGCACTAAGCACTTGAATCTACGCGGCTGTGCGGTCTACGTTAATACGGGGATGTAGGCGAAGCGAAGGTTAGAAGTACCGTGCTGTTTACAGATATGGGGATATGATGAAAGCGGAGAAATGCGCAGCTGAAAAGTTGCTGCAGTGGGAAGAACTTTAAGTATGGCTACTAGAAGGAAAGTATGGCTACTAGAAGGATTGCAAAATAATGCACACTCTGTGGGTTGGGGTACGAGACCCAAAGTGAGATTACCGTGAGTTCAGGAGGGTAAGACGATGCCGGAGAAATGCGCAAAAGAAGGGCGACAATATAATGCGGAGAAGGGCGATGCGTCTAAAGGTTGAGGTGGACGGCGCCGGTAGATGGAAAAGCTTAAAATGGAAAGTGGAGGAAAAGGGTACAGCTGGGACAACGGGCAGTGGTCGTGTTCACTTTGCATCGCCTGGTGCTTAATATGCAGGGGACAAATATGACAACTAAAAGAGATACGGGCCACTGCAGGCCACGCTTAGCGCAACACGACGCAGCTTGCAGGTCTAATGCCGACGCGTGTTGTTTAGCCGTTATCACAACTAAAAACCCTCATCTTCAACTAAAGCAATTGGCCGATGATTACTATCCTCTGTAATAAGAAAATTATTGAGAATCTTATTCGCTGAGTTAAGTTTAGGGACATAAAAGAACAGAAAAACACGAACACGCATGTGTCTGAGGGTGTGGGTGCGCTGTGCCCCCATCTAATCACGTGCTTTGCTCTTCTACAGAAACCCACATGGACATCTCCAGCCTTTTAAAATGTGTCGTCAATTTTTTTGTTTATTTCAGTGAAGGAAAAATAGTTGTCATGCTATATTTCTTAAGAATCCACAGTTATTCACTGCGCACACGTGTTGCTTCTGCTCCTACTGGGTGCTGATGTTACAATATCAGTGAACTTAGTTTCCGCATGGAGAACCACGCACGCAACATTTTGCTTTCTTAAAATGCTTTGCTTGCGTCGTAATTTACTTAAGTTGTACCACACGCGCCTCTGCGCCTGAAATATCATGTACGCTCGTCGGCTTTCTCTATCCTAGGGCGTCAGAAATGCGGGGCGCTTGTTTTTAGCGCCTCATAATTCAGGCGTTGAAAACCACTATACTGTCATTCAGTTTCGCACATCCAGTATGAATTTAAAAGAAACTGGTCATGTACAAAACTTATTTTGACGGGATGCAGCCAATAATACAATTGCGAGACTTACAAATGGCGTTCATGAATATTTCTGTGGGATATTTCGGTTAAATCTAGCAATCCGAGCGCAGACTGCGTTCAGTTTGGCTAGACATCAGCCTAACGCCTGGGAAGGAGCGCCGACGCACTCGTACCGGCAAGCACCTTATCGTTGGCGAGATAGCTATCAAGCGCCGGAGAAGCAATTGTTGAACCCCCGGCATAGTGATCTGTTCAGTGCATGTTATGAGCCCCACGTGGTCACATTTTCCGGAGCCCTCCTCTGCATTATCTCGCGGCTAAAAGCGAAAGGTTCAAATGGATGACCTTGAGAGTTGCAGTGCGAAGTGTAGAGCTGATTCTCCGAAAAACATGCATGAGTGTTCCAGGAAAGAGCCTATTGCCTTCGACAGCAGTTCACATTGGATCCATATCCCTTTGTCATATTTTGTATGGAGATGTGTACAAAGTAAGAATTTCCTTGAAAATGTGTGATGTACGAACGGTGATTTTTTTTGCCATTTCACAAAAGAATAATTCGAGTAACCGGGACCTGGTCAACGCTTCATTGGATAAGTAATTACGTCGTTCGCGATTTGGGGTGTAATATGCACTTTCGAAATTGAAATTATTTTCACAGTCCTTCAGGCATTTGATAACAAGTCGCTGTACATTGTATGGCTATTTCTGCAATTGCGATACCTTCCACAAAATTTCGCACATCTCTGTAAAACATTATTGGCATTTTTGGACGCATCAAAATTACCGCACTTCTTTGCTGAGTACGATTAATTTAATTTATTATTTCTACAAGTACAAATGCGGACAAAACAAATCGAGCACGTTGTTTCCTAGAGTTTTCACTCGTTGCCTGATGAAAACCGGCCGCGGTGGTATGCGCAGGCTCGTAGTAGACGACAGCGCGCTTACATTTGGACAAATGATGCTTTTTAATTAGGCACAGGAAAAAGGCGTGGTTGTTTTTGAAAAGAGAACCTTGCTTCGTTTACCTATGCCCGCACCTCTACAGATATAACATTATCAATATTCAGTTCAACTTGAGAACTCGAGCGAAAGTTCATAAATCTATCAGAAGTTAGTCGGGAGTAGAACTTATACAATGGAGAAAACGGAAGATATGAAATCAGGTTTTTGAGAAAGGTCATACAATATGATAGAAGTTATGAAATTACGTTATCCGAAAGAAAATGTTTTAATGTATATTTAAACTCTTGATAACTGCTTATTATTGTAATGCTTCGCGGTAGAGTATTCCAGTATTAGGCAGCAGAATATGTAATTGAGGACGCACCGTAATGAGCTCCAATGTGTTGAAAGCATTAACGTATAGCTGTAGGTGAGCGAGTAGAGTGGGTAATGTTATGTCGAGGAATTGCTGCTGATGGACAACTAATAATATTTCTCTCTATTTTAAGCATTAAACAGGTAACACGGTGGTGAATGTTGTGATCAATGTTTAGTGTATTTAGTAGTGGATATGCAACGTGAGCAGATTGCCGTTTATTCAAACATAATATAATACGCAGTGCCGTGCTCTGGGCAACCTTTAATGGATTCATATACATAAGACTCATTTCAATACGAACAATACATCTTTTCGATGGCCAACAAAGAAGAGAGTCATTCGAATGGAAACGATTACATTCTCGACTTACAGCTAAAGGTGACGGCGAAGGCTACCTACAAGGCTACCAACACGGCTACCTACATAAATATGTTTTAGCAAGAGCGCATTGTCGAGCTATTTGGTGAATGTCTGTAGAAGCCAGCTCAAAATTGCGCTAAAACTCATGACAAAAAACGGAGGACACGCAGCGCAGGACAAGCACAGAATTGCGCTCATTCTGTGCTACGTCTCCTTCTTTTTGTTTCGTGTTGTTTAGTGCAATTTTCTCATGGCCTATGCGTACATAAATATTATTTTGGCGAATGCCCTAATTTCCTCCTACATAAAATGGCACTTAATCGCTCCTTCATTGAGCATGTCTTCGAACGTGGAGAGCTAGTGCTTACTTTTGAGACCTCGATTGTATAAGACGGCAGGCCACAAACCATGTGTGAGGCATGCGGTTTGGAACCTCGGAAAACGTAAGAAGTCAAACTTTGAGCAGCGGGAACGACAGGAACTTAACTCAAGTACCACTGCTGTATCAACTGCATGATAAATATGGAACGAAAGGTACTTGTCGTCGGGAGCGACACATTGCCACGTGGGAGTGTTTTTTTTTTTTTTTTTTACTGTTATTGCACATATTCTCTCTCGACAGCAAAGTCCTTAGCTGTGCGCCTTACCATCGTTGGAAGAATTGCTCAAGCCAATATATTTACCCTTAGTATCACTCCTGAGGGTATACAACAAATATCGGAATGAACTTTGCAAGAAGACGTTCGAGCTCTTCGTCATCGAAGAGCGATGAACTCAAGTTTTTTTTTTTTCGACAAAGCCAGAATAAAAACGTGTACTTAATGTTGTAATTGATTAACTTCGTTTAGGCTCTTGTCGTTTTAAGTAGCTTTGCTTATTTACAACGAACAATTAAGGATCCAATACAACTTCTATAAAAGGGAGCAAGAGCTCGGAAAGAGGCATGCTCATTGATGGGGCTCCCTGTTAGTTCTGCCCGCATTCCTTTTTCCTCCGGTCGGAAAGTGTCCGCGGTCCGCTTGTCTCGGCGTTGGCCCCTCTCCCAGGGCATCCTGCAGAGGGTGGCCCGGGGAGAAGCTGGCCATAAATTACTGAAAGACGCCTGTTTAACGTCAGGCGAACGCTTTTACACAAAGGAAAAGTGCACACTTCGACGGTGGACAAAAAAAAAAAAAAGAGAAAAACCCAAGTTTCAGCACTTAATATATCCAGAAAATGGGAAACACAACCGTTTTGTCTTAATATTTGCAATATTATTTACCACTATACACTGAAAAACGTTCGAAACGAAAAACCATAAATTGACTTGAGGTGTAATTGGCCCCATCAGGAAGGCGAGCACTAGCATTAACGTTGGGCGGCACAAGAGGCGGCACAGAACGATGCCAGTGTAGTAGGATATCTATAGTTACGCAGTATACAAACAAGTAAACCTATCATGCAACGCATATCATCATCATCATAATCAACAGCCTGATTATACCCACTGCAGGGCGAAGGCCTCTCCCATATTTCTCCACTTAACCCGGTTCTGTGCTAGCTGCATCCACTTGACCCCTGCGAACTTCTTAATCTCATCCGTCCACCTAACTTTCTGCCGCCCCCTGCTACGTTTTCCTTCCCTTGGAATCCAGTTTGTTACCCTCAGCGACCATCGGTTATCCTCTCTTCGCACTACATGTCCTGCCCATGTCCATTTCTGCCTCTTAATTTCTACTAGAATGTCGGTAACTTGAGTTATTTCTCTGACCCACTCTGCACGCTTTCTATCTCTTAATGTTACCCCTACCATTTTTCGTTCCATAGCGCTCTGGGTTGTCCTCAACTTAAGTAGAACTCTCTTGGTTAGCCTCCACGTTTCAGCCCCATAGGTGAGTACAGGCAAGATGCAACTGTTGTATACTTTCCTCTTGAGCGATACCGGTAAGCTGCTAGTCATAATCTGCGAGTGCTTGCCAAATGCGCTCCATCCCAATCGTATTCTTCTTATTTCCTTTTCGTCGTCCAGATCTGCGGTTACTACCTGTCCTAAGTAGACATATTCGCCTACTACTTCCAGTATTTCGCTACCTAATGTAAACTGCTGTTCTTTCCCGAGGCTGTTGAACATTACCTTAGTCTTCTGCATATTGATTTTCAAGCCAACCTTTCTACTTTTCCTTCCTGAAGCATATACTCAGCTTCAAATACACCGCATGGTTTTCCGCTAAACCAACGCGTAACAGGTAATAATTATTTTATTTACCCGAAAGCATGGAATTAAACCCAAGAAACAAGTTTATTGATATGTACATACCGTTTTCTGCAGCAATTTATAAACGCAAAAAGAACACCACGTGAAGCATTTGTCAATCCTGGTTTGCGCGGCATGTGGATACCTCCAAAGTTTATGTTTATCTTCTGGTGTAGACTGAATCGCCTGAGGGCAGGCAAGTAATGACATTATGGGTTATGCTTCTTAGCCTAATGAATACTGATATAGTACTATTCTTATGCTCTGCGCTGTACATATCACTAGTTCTAAGCATGCTTAATTGTTTCAAAAGCTAGATATGTACACTTTATTCATGGTAAATTTGCAAGGATGCGCCGAGAAAAGTATTTGCACAAAAAAACAGAAGAGGCGAGTGGTTTCTATATCTTACCACTTTCTTCCGCGGAAGAAAAACAAACAAAGAAAAAAAGCTTGCCTGGTGAGCTTTTACGTGTGATGTTACACAGGCTATGAAGGACGGTGTGGTCAAGAATTCAAAATTGGATTAGCTGTTCTTTCGCAGTTCTAGCTGCCGACGACGGTCCCTAAAATCCGCGCCCGCGTGCCACCATCACGTCGGCAGGCACGGAATCAGAATTCCAATGGTGCAACAGGCAAGGGAAGGTAGTAGAGAGGCCGAGAGACAGAACGAAGTGTGCGTATACGAGATGGTGCAATATGTCAGAATATATATCGCTTCGTAAGCACGCCGAAGGTGTCAACGTCCGATTAAATTCGTGCAGCGCCAGCACAAAAAACAACAAAACTGCGCACTAAGACCCCTGGCTCCGCAGGGTGCTGACGCTGCAGCTCATGCGCTGTGAACGAGAATTGAGGCGCAGTCGTTATATAGGGTGCCGTTCCGAATCTTGTGTACAAGACTCGGCACATAATGTCCCAGGTTTAAAACACACAGCGTAAGGAATCGTAGGAAAGAGCGTCCGTTAATAGCACATTTATTAGGCCATTAATCCCTTGCTTGCATTTAGCCCTGGGATGCCCCGAACAAGGCGCCAACATAGCAAGAGAAAAATTAAATATCAGCAATAGGCAGCCATGCACCTAAAAAGAAAACAGAGAGCTCTCAGAAACTTCGTAGTTGAACAAAACGTTTTTCTGAGCCGGGGTTCGAACATGAACCCACTGCCTGACCAGGACCGCGGTGGTTGTTCTACCAACTTAGCTAACAATAGGTATGCCACCAAATCAAGTTGTAGGACAAGATTGAATTGATCAATGCATCGAGCTAGGAACGGTGTCTTTCCAATGCGTTGAAGAAATCCCCCAAGATGGAGTAGATTTGTACTAAGGGAATAAGTACTCAATAGCATTCCCAGAAAACTCTGCAGTGTTTATTTGTAGACGTATGGACTGCGGTTTAGTGGATGATAACGAGTAATTCCACCTAATAAAAATGTAGTTCACCTTAAAGGATTTTCCTGAAACACTGTACTGAGGCACGAATAGAATACGTAAGACACGCCAATATATCGATGTTTCCGCTGAAGACCATCCAAATGCCAGGACCAGGACGAGCGAGCTGGGCAGATGTTTCAATATTACCGTTTTTGAACAGGCAACTAGCTCTAACGGTCGCAGCATCTTGGGTTGAGGGTGATTCGGTTGTTTTGAATTCGTGTTTCTTTCTCGATGAGCTCCTATCAGCTAACAAGAAGGAAGGATTGGATAAGAAAGTCAGAAAGCGCCTTATATTTAATTTAGGAAGAAGATAACAATCGGTTGTCCAGGAACGTGCAAAAACGTTCCTCATCTTCTCAAATCAAACGTATTTTGTAAGGATATTTCTCTCTAAGAACAAACAAAAAAAAGATTTGCTCGTATAAAGCGCTCCCAGCACGCAGCATGTGGACGAGTGGTCATCTTAACCGCCATAACTGAATCCTTGTGGATATGGTACAGATATTTTCTCAGATATCTGTGATATCAGCACACAAAATCGACGAAATAATAAAGGAATTGTTCGAAATTAAACTTGAAACTCGAAACTCCTGAAAAAAAAATAATGTATATGATAACTCATGCGGACGTGCCTGAGAAGGGAAGTTTACCGGCAAAAAATATTCGTATTTCACAAAAAATTATACTTTAGATATTGTTACGGTTAAAAGTTGCAGTTTTCACTTTTTATCCCCGAGAGTGGAAACAAGTTGAATTTACGTCTTAATGGCTCAAAACCTTGGTACAGATTACAAGGGGTAGTAGTATGCTTCAAACTACGGCATCCAGCCGACTAGGGTTTATTGTAATTATCAGCAGGAGTAGAAAGCCAATTACCTGGCGGGAACTACAACAAAGAACCCTGTGGCATGCAGCTCTCAACAACAGAAGAACCAAGTTCCACAAAGCAGGAGAACAACACGCAGCTTCATGCGCCCTTACTTAAGGCAAAATAACATTGAGAAGACTTCAGGAAGCGATCGGGCGCGCAAAGTAACAACGCTATTGATAGAGCTTTGTTCATGGTCCCCCTTATTCTCTCGTCTTTTCACTCTAATCAAGAAAGGTGGGGGGGGGGGGGGGGGGGCTTTTTTTCCAGGGAGCCATCGAACCTTGGCTGGTGCATCCCATTAGCCCTCCGCTTAGTGCTTTCAAGGCACATTGAAAGAAGCAAGGTTTTTCAGTTCCCCTGCTACAAGGTCGGCCCGTGGAACAGGCTGTATTGTGCCAGCTGTCCCCCACACAGTGCGCTTCCTGTAACCTTGTCGTCCTCATTATACCAGGCAAAATCTATTGAACTCTGGAGAACTTTTCAAGGAAGAGGAAGATGATTAGCCTCGCATTTTATGCACGCCTGGGGTAAAGGGAGGATCGCTGGAGATGTAGACTTTGGTGTGTCAGCACCAGTACTTTAACTTCGGCATTTTGCTTGTGTTCGTCAGAAGAAAGATTAACACCCACCGAAAGGTTAGATTGTCAAATAATGTAAATGACGTTTCAACAAGTTTTTCGTCGGCGTTATTCTTTCATGTGACATAAAAATCTACTACCTAACCAGACGAGATTTCGTCAAAGGTCAGATTTTTATGTTTGTCCATTCCTCCTCACTAAAATGTTCCTTGCTGCTGGTAGTTGGCAGGTCACATGGACGGGTATTGGATGAAAGGCGGTTTGTTTGAGGTCACGCGACCACACACTCTGTTCAGTTGACAGGAACTGTTAACTTTGGCAGAACTTTTGTGATGAGAGTTGAATATAATAATTAAGAACCGCGCATCCCATTTCCGGCGGTCTATTTCTAGGCCATGCAGGCACGTTTGTGTGGCTTAGTTAGCATAGAAATTCTTATTTATGTCTGGTGTAGCTCGTCAAAACGCGGCAGATTATGAGTGCATGCTAATAAGAGTGTGCAATTCAAAATCCAAGTTAAAATTGCAGTGATAAAGAACCTCATCTGCATATGATTTAACCACGTTAAATCTGTGCCATTTTATCTCCATTCTGCCTGTAGTGCAGAGCTAGTAATCACATCGTCATCTTAAGGCGGCGGTAGATTAAGGGTATTGACTATATGGTAGTGCTACTTCTTGCAAATTCTAAAGTGCAAGTGCATTGTGCATTTATCAAGTTTTTCTTGATGTAGCTGAGAGATTTGCATATTTGCAATCAATGCAGCCAATAAAGGTGATTGTTAGGGTGATCAGATGGGGCGGGGGGGGGGGGGCATATTCTCAATTTTTGGTTGTCAAGCAGTGATTATATAATTGCATGCTCATTTAATACGGGAGGCAATTAGAATGTTGTTAAAAAGTGAATGCATAGTTTTGCCAACATTCTGTAAAATTATGTGTTTAAGTTAACTGAATGGCTTGTCCAAGCTAACAGTGTAGTAACGTTCTGTTTGCTCCAACGCGTGTAGATTATGGCGCTTTAAAATACCAGTAAACAAACGGTAATTTTTTCTTTTTTTCTTCTTTTTTATTGCAGGCGTACGAAATTGGCATGATGAGCGAATACTACAACTACATTATTACTTCCCTGGTAAGTGCGTCTGCCAACAAGAGCGTTTGCGGGTCGGTTGCTTCTTGTGCGACATTAACGGAATGCAGAATTCTGCTAGTTTACCGAGATATCTGGTAATACACGTCGTATTTTTGATATCGTGATCTGACTACTGAGTTTGCTGGGACCCGAAATTTAGAGTCATTCTAGGTATATTCTAGGCTCCAACTGGAAGAATGAAAAAAACAAAACACATACCTCACAAGCGCTTTCAGTAATTTCCGGTGGTGAAAACAAAGCAGAAGATTGAATATTTCTCTTGAAATTTGAAATTTGAAGATTGAAATTTCACACTAATGAAAGAAAATATACGCACACTGCAGCGATTAGATCTGTTTCATTCATATCCAATTGACACGGTCTTGTGCCAGCAGCGTTCACATTACCGCCGCAAAAATTTAACTGAATTCATATGCTTGCTCTCCGCTTCCCCCTGCTGCGCTCCCCTTCAATAAGAATTCAGTCGGTTCCCCTTAGGCACCGTCTGATATTAGTCTGTATATCATGCCCTTCCCAAGCCCTAGCCTTCTTAGGTTCGGGTACAACGTTAGTACCCTATGTAGCTTTCATAACCTATTCTGAACGCTTGCTGTCTGTTAGCATTAGATCCATTATTTCTTTTTCCATAACTTTATGGGTTCCTGAGAATGTAGCTTGTATCCTTTTCGTTAGCGTCCTCGTTTTGTATCTATACGTGAGTACTGCCAAGGTACAGCCGTTAAATTCTTTCCTCTTGAGTGATACTGGTTTCGGCGTCATTCATAGACCGAGAATTCTTCATAAAGCCGCGGTATACTAATCTTTTTTCAATTCCTTATGCCACATTTGTGGTCATTATTACTTGCACTATCTGCCCTGAGCACTCCTGTATCCCTTCTAGTGCCTTGATACTATCGTCATCTACTGGTGTCCTTCAAGGGTGGTGAACCCTTTACTTACCTTTATAGTGTGTTTCAGCCTAACTTTGCTCTTTACCTCAATAGGCCAATATTCATTTCGAATTCGTCTTCTGTGTGGCTGAACAAGAAGATGTCAGCACCGAATTTTCAATTACTGAGATGTTCGTCATTAACATCTCTTAGTGCTTCTCCTTCAGGTAAGCTAAACTTCCAATAAGCAAGCGGTTAGCACCACAGAGATATCTTGCTTCCTAACACATTTCCCTATGGTAACCTTACTACTTATTTTATAGAGGACTACCGTTGGTGTGCAGGCACTATGGCTGGATATATTCTAGCACTATCACGTATTTCTCATCTTTATCATGGTCGGTTTTGATGTGCCTTCGCCAGTGAGTTACGACTGAGTCGAATGTTTTGTAGTAATTTATAAAAGCTATAAATAGGCGTTGATTGTATTTCCAACATTTTACTGTTACCTGGCTCCTAATCGGAATGCACTCTAATATGAAGTTGCCTTCACAAAAACCTTTCCTGTCATTTGGTAAATTGAAATGCAAGTTCGCCCAATACAGTTAGGAGTTACTTTAGTAAATATGTTGTACGGCCCGGAGAGCGAGTGATTTGTTTCTAATTCAAGAGATTTCCCCCACCTTTCCGATGCACTAAGGCAACATTTAAGTTCTCAAGAGATTCCAACCCTAGACATCGTGAAGCACTGCGTATGCAGCAATGCTAGCTTTTTAGCTCAGTCTCTTCACTATCCTTTAACAAATATACAGTTATCGTACCCTTCACGGATGCTTTCTTCCTTTTGTATTCCTTCTGCTAATTTCTATACTTCGTTCTTCGTTAGCGGCGTATATTCTGACTGTTCTACACTGCTGCTGATATCAGTATGTTCTTGATTACTGCGGCTATATTCCTAGCAATAGTTCCCGCTTAGTTTCAGAGCACCACTGTCCTTCACAGCATGCTCAATGCTATCTACATTACAGTTTCTTATGGGAGATCTTTAGGCTTATTTACAAATTTTAAAAGCTCTCGCAGTTTGATCCTGTCAGTTGACTGGGCGCTTCCCGTGCTTTGGCGTTTCTTACTCAGATGTTTCCTTTCCTCAAGTAGTTTAAAGTTACCACTTTCAACTAACTATCGAAACGGCTACCTTTGCACATTCAGTAATGGCCTTTGAAATTATTTTTCATCGCTTTTGGGATGAGGTTACATTCCTCGTTTTAAGCGGAATACTTCTTTTGCAGCGATAACTTGTATTAGGTTACTTTCTTCACAATTCTACGTCTTGTTTGGTTTCTACCATAGCAGTTCCTTCCTTTCCCTGTGGAAATCTGGACTATTTCGAGGCAGTGATGTGCTATATCCCTATGCTGCACAGATGTGATGATCTCAACATCCTGCACAATGCCAGGCTTAGAGAACGTACAAAATGCATTTCATTTTTAGCCTCCCGGTTCGCGCTTTTATATGTCCATCTTCCATTCTGCCATTTACTGAAGGCATTCTTGTCTTCTGTAATATGTCGTCTTCAGAACTGCACGTATAACTGCCCCCTCCCCCTCCTGATATTTCTAGAGCTTAAGCATAGTACCACAATGCCTGCTGTTCACCTCTCTTCTTGCTTTCCTGGGTAGTGAGGTACCTCATCAGTACGCCGTATTGTGTTCTTACTTTACACATTGCCGGTTGCACGTCTTCAGCAAAGATTTAGAAAACTGAATCACCACGCCTGGATGTGCGTACATGCACGTATACGCACAGAACCTTCCAATTGTACATTTTATTCAGCTTGATTTAGCGCATACCTTCCACCCTATTGCTATTACTGAACTTTAAGTTGACTCCAGCTTTATGCTCGTATAGCACGAGCTCAAGAATGCGGGATGGAATTTCGTCCTCGGCAGCTGCGATCGTCACTTCCATAATGAAGCCATTCTGAAAAATTGCGTTCTTGTAATCGAATGCAAAAGTGTCAAAACTGTCTTCGAGGAGAGTGGAGCCTTGCCAAAAGTGCTCCATCGAAAGTTTTCCCTAGCCTGCATCGTATTTATTCAATGGAGCCACCAAAAGGCGCAGTGGAAGGCGTGAAAACGCTATAAGGGCGACGAAAACTCAAGAAAAAAATTACAATACGGCGTCAATGGGAAGTGCATTTCGGAGTCTTAAAGCTTTGATTTGCTATTACCTTATATTCTAGCTCAGGTAAACGTGTCAAAAGCAACCAAACCGGAATTAAGAAGCAAAGTGAATGCTGGAGCTCTCAATGCCACTTTCTTTGGACTTTCACCCTTTCTTTTTGCGCTAGTTTAAATTATAAGCTCCGTTAAGTCATTCTGCAAAGCATATTTTATTGGTATATCATTTCAAAATTTTAGAATCTGTGCACAATAGAGAGGTTTACAACCTTTGCTGTAAATGCTCGCCACGCTCGTTTACGATATAGGGTAGGCGGCAGCAAACGCACCTGAATAATTACAAGAACTACCTACTGCGGTTGTAAATTAGCTAGGTCGAGCTGCTATACTCCCGGGATCGCAGGTTTTTTTTCCCGGCAGCATATCGGGGAAGCTAAATACAAAGGACGCAGCTTTGCTAGTGCCTAAGTGTAAACTCAGGCCAAAATGCTAAATAACTGAGGCATCAGCAAGAGGCAAATCAGATTAATATTAAATCTACGTCTCGTGGCCTTTCTTCACCAGCCACAAATTTGAGTATTGTAACTCATATTTATTGAGATGAAGTTGAAAATAGGCTGCTGTGCTCCGGAGTCACTCATCTGCCATGCAGATTGAGCGAAGCTCTTCAATCCTGTTGCGAAGCCACTTCCATCTGAGTGTACCGTTTCCTATGCATGACTAGAATGGCGAGTTTGAAAACTAACCGAGTCTAGAAACATTGACCGTAGGGGACCGCGGGCATGGTCTATTTGAGATGTCTATATATAGTAGCCAGTTAGTCCACAAGCGTGGCTGGTTCCTCTTGCGGAGAGAGACTGCATTTCCAGAGGTTATTATCGGGACGAGGCCACACCCGAGACCTGCAGGGAATTTCATCTTTACGTGGATATTTTTTTCCGGTGGAAAAGTTGAGCCTGACCGGAATTCGAAAAACGATTATTTTTCACATGAGGGAATATACTACCTCTACCTCACCATGAAACCATCGAGTTAAGGTAATAACATAGATGTGGAGTAATGGTCGCATACTTTATGGTGATACTACCATGATAACGTGATACAAGGTTGGTTGCGCAATATCCTCGCGTGATCGGACCTCTCCTGCAGAGTTGCAAATGGCATTCGAAACGTATTTCGCGGCACGCTGCAGCTGGTCTTCTGAGCTTCCTTGCTGCATTGCAGCGGACGATTGGTGTTTCCACCTGCAATGCGTACGTAGTTATGAAAGTTAGTCCTCTCCAATTCATGTCAGCGCATCAAGTAGTCGCGAGCTGGTGGCTTTAGGGGTTAAAACATATTTCATACTTTCGTATCATTATCTCCTTTTTTTTTTTTTTCGAGGAATGCTGCCTCCATTTGTCACATACACAAAGAAAGTAAGCAATATTAAGTACAAATGCCAAACTCAGCGCGTGTAATGGAGCTTAAGGCAACGATAGACTTTTCCAGGTTCATCTTGTTGCTGCTGTAATAATGTCACTTTTTCATGCAATAGATAGTAGTCAATTTGATTGACGTATCAATTATTTCTACACCACAAACGTTTTTGCAATCAGCTTTTGGGGGACTAAAAATGTCAAACCTAAGGCTAGGTCACCTTATTTTTATAACACGTCCATTGGCGTATAACGCCGCTGTAACGTCAGTTGGGTTTGCTCTGTATTGCACAGCCAGTTAAGTGGTTGGCGCTATATGCGCTGTAGCTTCACGGTGACGTCAAGGTTCCGGCAGCTTTGCACAGAGTTCTTTTCAGGCCGCCTCTCATATTTCCTGCTGATATGAGCTTGCTCACTTTTCTGGACGGAGTGTGTGCTAAGACCACGCATTGAATTCGTTAATGGCGTTAATGGCTCCCCTGTTCGGCTTGTTTGCGGATACTCGTTCGCGTGCCTGTTCTATGCTTATCTACTTGGTCCTACGCGCTGTGTGCAGAAAGTGGTGTCGAAAATTGTGGTCAGAAAACGTCCTTCGCACTGTCACTAATACAGATAAATCGATCCTTTCCGCCGAGAATCGGACCACTGTTCCTCCGATCAGCCGTCGAGGGCGCGAACTACTACTCCACGCCAGGCTCATAAGAAAATGAGCACAATTCACCTTGGGGTGGCTATGGTTACTTTGAATTAATTTCGGGATAGGGGGTGGGAAAGAATTTTTGGTCGTGACTTATGCCTATCAATAATTGAGGTGGCGCTCTTGGCTACCAGGGTTATGGGGATAAGGGAAGGGTTGGGAAAGGATATTGAAGAGAGCACTATCCACGAACAAGTGTCCAGAGGGTAGGGATAGGCCACAGTCACAGTATCTAGCGACAAGCTTGGAAATTTCATGGCAACCTAGGGGGAGCTACTGTGCTTCGGCGGAGATCATGAGAGGGAATGTGCTGGCGGCTCTTCAGTCAGTTTCTCCGTAGACGCGGTAACTAGCGGACGTGAAATGTGTTCTAAGTGAACTCCTTAGCCTCCAAACACCAAACAGGCTAGTTTCGCCGACAGCAAGAAACGCAAACGTCAGGAAAAACTACAGGCAAGGGTTACTCAACCTTTTCATTATTTTCCCATGACGAGGGGAGAGAACTAGCTCCTAAGGCCTTCAACGTATCGCTCTCGAGTGGTCAAAGTACCTCCTATAATTTTATTGCGTTTCCGTTATCTCATAAATATTGATTATAAAATTAGATGACACCAAAGCTTCGCCTCTAAGGGTATGACACAATGGCGTTAATAGCCCCCATTTGCTGGCATTCCTTGCGGTTCCTCATTCACGTTGATTATTTGACTAAGCGCATAATCACTAATGCTTTATTTCGGCCTCTATTATCACACATCTACTGATTAAGATACAACCGTCGTGAGATTGCACATTGCGTAAATTACCACTCGGATTAGATTCAAGTCTCAGCTTTAAGCAAGCCGTGCTAAGGTGCATATGCGAAAGTAATATTATAAAAGTTGTTACACTGAAAGGGAACTGCAGCGGCTGAACGAGTGCGCCGAGAGAATTGAACAAGGGAACGAGGACCTCAGAAAACGGACCTACACATCAGAGTCATCTACCTCTACCGATTGCGCTCTCTTTCTTCTTTTTCCTCTACTACACGTGTCACTTCAATCTCCCCTGGAGCATCGCCCCGATGCGGTGTTACCGGCAGATAGGAGAGCGCAGAGAAAAAGCCTTCAAGAGTTACATCACGAGTCTGAAATCTTGAACAAACTGCATGCAGCGTGAAAAGTCAGTCGGGGGGCCACACGTAGTACGGCTTCATTCGCACCACATGCATAACGTCGCTGCGCTTCCTGTTTTGCAATGACGAGTTGGTGAGGCTGGTGTAACTTTATACGTTACGTCGCTGAGGCGGGGGACAACAATATTAGAGCCGAAGTAGCGGCGCAGTAATGTTTCGGACAGCCCGCGGCGACGAGCAGGCGTCCAGGCCCACACATATTCGCCTGGGTTGTAGGTACCATAGCGGCGTCCAATGTTGCAGTGGTCGGCATCGACCTGCTGCTGACGGTGAATGCGTTGACTGGCCAGTTGCCGCGCTTATTCCGCACGCTGAACGTGACTACGTCGTCAAGTTCAGTCTCACTGTCAGGGGAGTCCACGGGTAGCATAGCATCCAGGGGTGGTAACCTAGCTACCGAAGACTAATTCAAACGGAGTGAGCTGCGTCGTTTTTTGCTGCGTGGTATTATACGCGAATGTTGCGCATGGAAAAATTTGATCCTATGTTTTGCGCTCGACATCAACGTACACGGAAAGCCTGCCGGTCAAGATTCTGTTGAGGCGCTCCACCAAGCCATTTTTGTGTGGGTGATAGGCCATTGAGCTTCAGCATAGCGTGAGTGAAGCGGGCCGTAAATGCAGCTACATGGTCGGTAATGATAGCTGCAGGTGCGCCATGACGCAGACCTATGCTGTGGACAAAGAATCCAGCGACGTCAGTAGCAGTACCGCTTGCAAGTGACGTGGTCACAGCGTACCGTGTTAGGTAATCTGTCGCGACTACAGTCCACCGTTTTCCACTGGATGACTTCGGAAAAGGGCCGAGGAGGTCCACGCCAATTTTCAGGAAAGGGGTCTTTGAGGGTGTTATGGGCTGCAAAAAGCCGGATGGTTTCAGATGTGGTCATTTGCGCCGATGGCAATCGCGGCATGTTGTTCGACAGTTACGCACAGATAGTAGTAAATTAGGGCAATAATAGTTTAGCCAAATCTTTGTCATTCTGCGACTGACGCCCAAGTGGCCGGCGAATGGTTCATGGTGACAAGCGCTCAAGATTTCGGAGCGTAACTGGATGGCATAACAAGCAGAAACGTCTCCTTGTTTCTGTCAAAGTTGCGCTTGTAGAGGACTCGACGCCACAGTATTAAGGACTGAAACCCACGGCAAAACACACGCGATACTCTAGCATTAAAGTCCTCCAGGAACTCAATGAGTCCGTCAGTTGAAGCTGCGGCATACCAGAGACGCTAATGGCACAAAGACTAGGGCAATCTTCGGTGATGTCTTCCATAGCCGGTTCCACGGGTGCTTGTAAACAGTCCGCGTCTTGGTGCTCCCGGCCCGACTTATAGACGACCGTCACGTCATATCCCTGCGAGTGGAGGCTCCATTGGGCAATCGTTCAGGAGGGTCTTTAATGTTGGCTAGCCAGCGTAGCGGGTGATGCTTACTGACAACACGAAACGGTCATCCGTAGATGTATAATCGGAACTCATTCAGAGCCCAAATGATACTTTTTTGCCATCGTCAAAATATTTTGTGGTCGAAATTACTGCGTAGCCCTCCAGTACGGCTCCTCTTTCTCTCTGTCCACTTTCACTCCCACCTTCCTCCCTTCCCTTACGGCGCGGTTCAGGTGTCCACAGCTACAAGTGTGACAGATACTGCGCCTTTCCCTTCCTGTGAACCCCCCTTAACCCCCCCAATCGAGAAAGTGTGCGGCTCGCTTAGCGTTCTGCCCCGCAGGGGTGGCGCAGTGGTTACCGCGCTCGACTAGTGTTCCCAAGGACGCGGGATCGAATCCCGGCCTCGGCGGCCGCTTTTCGCTAGCGGCGAAAAGCAAGGCGCCCGTGTGCTGTGCGATGTCAGTGCACGTTAAAGAATTCCAGGTGGTCGAAATTTCTGGAGTCCTCCACTACGACGTCTATCATAGCCTGAGCTGCTTTGGGACCTTAAACCCCACAACCAACCAAATCATAACTAGTTCTGCACCATCCTGCCACTGTATGAGGATCGCTCCTGACCCAATATTGCTTGCGTCATTTTAGACATGTCTGCATTCTCGAAAAAATGAGATAATATTGCTGAACTTTGAAAGCAGCCGCGGAGTTCCTTGAATGCTTCGTCTTGGGCGCTTCCCTACAAAAAGGGTGTGTCTTCTCGGGTCAAGGCTGTCAATGGCTCAGTGAGCCGAGAAATATCTTAAACAAAGCGGCGGTGAAACGATAAGACGCCAAAAAAGCGTCGGACGGCTCTCTTTTTGGTTGGGCGCGGAAAACTGGAGACGACGGAAGTCTTGCCGGGGTCTAAGAAAACAACTTGTGCGCTGACAACATGGCCTAAAAAGCGACAGTCCTTGAAGGCTAACCGACATTTCTCTGGCTATGGTTAGTTGCGCAAAATGGAGAGCTTGAAGGACAATGCGTTATCTCTGGAAGTGTTGGTCGAAGGTAGACGAAAAAATGATTGCATCGTCCAGGTACACACGCACGACTGCTACCTCAGACCAGCTAAAACGGTGTCCATCATGCGTTGAAACGTGGCCGGAGCGAAGCAAAGCCGAAGCGGGAGCACCTTAAATTCATACAGACCGTCGGGTGTCACGAAGGCCGTTTTCTCACGGTCTCGCTCGTCTACCTCTATCTGCCAATATTCGCTTTTGAGATCTTTGGACGAGAAGAGCCTAGCGTCGCAGAGTTGGTCATGCGCGTCATCGATGCTTGGGAGTGGGTATACATCCTTTTTAGTTCTTACGTAGCTGGCGTCTCGGCGAGGGCTTGGAGAACGGTAACGCTTAGAAGACGATGATCTAGAGGTATAAGGGCCATATGCACGAGGACTGATGGGCCAACATATGCGCTTCAATTTCGAGTGGCCGTTCGTCGTTCCTTAGGCAAAGGTCGTCGGGTGCAAAACCAAACACACCCACTCTGCGGTACGTGCAAGACCTGTAAAGATGACACGCCTCACCAGAGTCGTAGTAGAGGGCCACCTGTGCGGAGCACGCCACACATCAAATTTCCGCGCCTGCTCTACCAGTCTACTGATAGACTGGTAGAGCAGGCACACGGGCAAGACCCGACTTGTGCACTGATTAAGTCGCAATAATCACGTCATTGCCTGGTGTTGGTGCCCAGCAGAGGACAAATATACAGGTAGGTCGGATATCAGTCTATCTAGGAACCTCAAAGAGTTGTTGCTGCTGCGCTGCCAGGCGCACCTCGTCTCGCGCGACTTCATGCCGCGATGTAACAAAAGGCGTGCTGGGAGGCAGCTGGAAGGCTTTAAATTCCTCTCTAAGGTCGACCTGATTAGATCACATAAAACGGCCACATCATTTCCTAGCGTGATCGAAGACACAGCAGGCCCAAGCGTGCTTACATTCCAATTGTATTGCCGAGCTCGTTGCAGGAGCGTCGTCTACATGGTGGTCGCTTCAGTGAGGAATTCGCTGGACTGCGCACAAGAGGGGCGAAAAGCTCATGCTTGACCGCGCGCATTCGGTTGCAAAACTTCTTTTCCTCCGCAATGGAGGGTTCAGCACGCTTCAAGAGGCGCGTAATGTCCTCCACATACATGCGTACGCTTTCGTTAGTCCGCTGGGTACGGGAGTGAAGCGCAGCTTCAGATTTTTCCCGGCGGTCTGCGTTGGGGAATGTAGCTATAATCTCTGTTAGCTATGAATGTCCCCCAGGTAGAAAGGGTGTTCTCGTGGTTCTCGTACCATGTACTAGCGGAGTCCTCGAGCACAAAATACACATTACGGACCATACAGTCGTCGCTCCAGCCGTTTTAGTTAGCGACCAACTCGAAGATGTCCAGCCAGTCTTCCGCATCATCGTACACGTCGCCGTGGAAAGATGGCGGTGTTGGGCTGGGATAATATGAGAGGATAGGCGCCGGGGACCTGCTATCTATGGTCATTTCCGATGGGACCGTCGGTCGAGGCTGCGTTACCCTCGCCGTGGCGCCAAAGGCTCGAATTCTGGTGACTGGCCGCGGAGGTGGCGGCTTCAGTCTGATGAGCCGCTGTGAGATCCGGTTTATTGCGACAGCAATATAGCGCCAGGTTTCAGCCCGTCTCGTCGTCCCGGGAAGGGCCACGTTTGACCTTTGACAGCCGCGAAGAAGAAGAACGCTCTGTTACCGGCACCTAATGCTCCCCCCCCACATTCAGCTCAGCAGCACTGAACCCTTTTCATTTAAATCTCCGCTGGTAGCTGCTGCTCTCGCGTCATACTCCTAAATAGATGAGCTTGAGTGTCCCAATAATGTAGCACCTTACACTGATAGGGCAGGATAGGGGAATAATGTTGCAGGCAAAGGAAGCTTCGGCCGCTGCTATCGCAATTCCACTACGGTTAACCAGAGTTAAACCACAACTAAATTTTTATCTCGTAGGCGTACGCAGGTCGGGAAGCGTACTCAGTACGGCTCCACCAGATGTGTAACAGTTGTTACACGGGAAGAGAACTGCAGAGGCTGAACGAGGGCACCTGGAGAGCTGAACAAGGGAATGAGGTCACCAGACAACGCACCTACACTTCAGGGTCCTCTACTTCTACCAATTGTGCTCTCTTTCTTCTTCCTCTACTGCACATGTCAATATTTTTACAAGTAGAAGGCGGCAACCACTGTACGGATCAATCTTACGCATTGCACTCAACTTCGTCCTCTCTTTTTTCCTCAGTTCCGGCAGGCACGCGGCATTACCCCCCCCCCCCTCTTCGAAAGAGGCGACTCGATGCTGGGAGTGTCCTCAAACTAGATGCACACAGAAGAATCAGGGAACATAAAGCTGCACACGAGGAAAGGTCACTCTCTCTCACAATACAGCTTCGTCCGCACTACGTGAAAAGTTTCAGCACTTGAGAGAAGCCGTATTGCGGGTTGTTGACCCCGAGGAATACCTACGTAGGTGACGTTACTAAGACGCCGAATTACCTTATATGGCCCAAAGTAACGGCGAAGTACCTTTTCGGATAGTCCTCGACGGCGCATACAAGATCGTCAGGTTGGTAGTGAACGACTCGGTGTCGGAGGTTTGACCGACTGGCATAGCGGTGTTGTTGAGGTTGAATACTGCACCATGCGAGCTTGCGCGCTTTTTCGGCAAGCTGCAGAAATATATCAACGTCCGCATAAGCGTTGGTAGCTTCGACGCCGTGACTTAGGGTAGCTTAGCGTTCAACAGTGTGGTGACCGGCCGACCGTAGACTAGAAGGAATGACGCAAGACGCGTCTTTTCCTGTTCAGCTGTATTGTATGCAAAAGTTGCACACGGAAGGTCTTCATCCCACGTGCGATGTTCAACGTCGACGTACATGGAAATTATGTCTTCAAGTGTTCTCTTGGGGTGTTCAATCAGTCCGTTTGTTTGCGGATGGTAAAAGGTAGTCCTACGATGACTTGTGCGGGTAAGACTGAAGGAAGCCTGCATTATTTCGATCGTAAATGCTGTACCGCGGTCAGGAATAATAACCGATGCGGCACTGTGTCGCAGTACGATGGTGTTGAGAAAAAACTGCGCTACTTCAGCAGCAGTTGTAAGGAAAAGTGGCTTTGTCTTGGCATATCGCGTTAAGCAGTCCGTCGCCACTGCTATCCATCTGTTCTCTGATGCGGACGTTGGGAAAGGGCTCATAAGATTCATACCCACTTGCTGGAGGGGATCTGTTGGCGGAGGTGTCGGCTGAAGAAGCCCTGCAGGCTTCAGTAGAAATGTCTTTCGCCGCTGGCAATCTCGGCATGTTCTCACGTAGGGCTGGACTAAAGGTAGCAACTTAAGCCAATAGTACTTTTGTCGAATGCGTGCTAATGCTCATGTGACTCCTAAATGACCAGCCGAAGGCTCATCGTGGCATGCATGCAGGATTTCTGGCCGGAGGTCGGGCGGCAACGCGAGAAGAAAGGCTTCCTTGTTGTGCTGAAAGTTTCTCTTATATAGGACGCGATCGCGAATGCTGTAGGAGGATAAGCCTCATGCGAAAGCATGTAGGACAGGTACATCAAGGCCTTCGAGATGCTCAATAAGCGGGCATAAACCGGGGTCAGCCCGCTGACACCGGGCCATGTCGGTGGTCGTGATTATAGCAAGAAACGGGAAGTCATCGTCTTTGCTGTCGAGAGTGGCAGCATCAACTGGTGTACGCGACAAGCAAACAGTGTCATTGTGCTTACGGCCGCACTTCTATACAACCGTTATGTCGTACTGTTGGAGACGGAGGCTCCACCTTGCAAGCCGTCCAGATGGGTCTGTGAGGTTTGCTAGACAGCATGACAAATGGTGGTCACTCACAGCCCTAAAAGGGCGGCCGTAAAGATAGGGCCGGAACTTAGTTAATGCCCAAACTACCGCGAGACATTCCTTTTCTGTGGTTGAGTAGTTTGCCTCTGCTTTTGAAAGAGAGCGACTAAAGTAAGAGAGCGACTAAAGTAAGAGAGCGACTAATGTAAGAGAGCGACTAAAGTAAGCGATAACTTTCTCAGTACCATTTTGCCATTGAATTAGAACGGCACCGAGTCCAAAATTATTGGCATCGGTATGAATATTCGTAGCAGCGTTTTCATCAAAATGGGCAAGTATGGAGGCCGCCTGCAGTCGCGGGCGTAACTCGTTAAAGGCATTCTCTTGATCATCTTGCCACGTGAAATAAACATTGTTTCGGGTAAGCAAAGTAAGAGACTCAGTAACCGCTGACCAATTCTATACGAAACGCCTGTAATAGGCAAAAAGCCTCCAAAACCTTCTAATGGACTTTTTATCGGTTGGGGGCGGGAAGCTTTCCACAGCAGCAGTCTTGTCGTGATCTGATTTCAAGCCTTCAGCACTAATAACAAGGCCAAGAAAGCGGAGCTCCTGAAATACGAAATGGCATTTCTTTGGTTTTATCGTCAGTTGGGTTGAACACAGCGCCTGTAGTACCATTCGCAGCCGGTGGACGTGCTCCTCAAAACTAGCCGCGGAAATGACGGCATCGGCTAGATACACTAGGCACGCTTGCCACTTCTGTATGGAGAGGACAGTGTGCATCATTCGTTGGAAGGTTGCCGGCACCGAGCAGAGACCGAAAGGAGACGGTGTTGTCTCCACCCTCCGTCCTGTGCCTGCTGCGGTTTTATTTTCTCTATGTCTCACCAACTGGCCTACACTTCTACCCTGCTAAGCACTTTATATTCACAAAGGCAGTCGGGGATGACGAACGCTTTTTTCTCTTTCTCCCTTTTGTCCACATCTATCTGCCAGTAGCCATTGTTGAGCTCTAGCGACGAGAAATATTTGGCATTGCGTAACCGGTCCAATGCGTCGTCGATATGCGGGAGCGGGTATACGTCTCGTTTCGCTACCTGATTTAACTTACGATAATCGACGCAGAAACGCAAGGTGTTGTATTTTTTCTTCACCAACACTACAGGCAAAGCCCAGGGGCTGGTAGACGGCTGCACCACATAATCGGTAATCATTTCTTGCACCTGGCCTGGAATAGCCTCACGTTCCGTTGACGACACGCGGTATAGGGGTTGGGAAATCGGCTTGGTCTCCGCGTCAATCATAATGTGGTGATTGGCTACTGGGGTGCGCCCAACTTTCAAAGACGTTGTAAAGCATCCAGCAAAATCCTGAAAGAGCTCTAGGCGTCGCCGCCGCTGAATTACCGACAGATTGGGAATAATGTCCACAGTTGGCAGGATGTCGGGTGCATCGCATCTGGCTGGCAATGGCAGCGCCAGAGTGCAGATGTTCGCTGGCTCAATAAAGTCGGCAACATACTCGATAGCCATTCCTTTCGCAATGTGCTGAAACTCGCTTCCGAAATTCGTAATCCAGAGCTTCGCACAACTGTGCCGCAAGCCAACAAGCCCTCTTGCAGCCAGCTCCCTTTCTCAAGAAGCAGGCTCACCTTCCTCTCTGCCAGTACGTCGCGGTCGCATGCTGAGTCGCTTTCTATAAGATCATAATGCTGCACCGAGGCGGGACCGTAACGTCTGCAGCTGTAATAAATAACGCGGGTGCTGATTAACCGTCAACGCTAGATCTCGCAACGGCCTGGCTCGGCGAAAACGTCACACGTGATTCTTGCAAATTAATTATCGTACCGTTAGCCTGTAAGATGTCCAAGCCGAGTATGACGTCTTGCGAACAGTGGGTAACAACAAAGAAGTCGCCAACATAAACAAATCCGTCAGTTGCAACTCTCGCAACGCAACTTCCAGCCGGGGTAATAAGGTGTCCCCCTGCCGTGCGAATCTAAAGGCCAGTCCGCTCGGTTAAAACTTTCTTCAATTTCCTGGCTAACCCACTGCTCCCAAATGAGTAGTTCGCACCCGCTTTAACTAACGCGGTAATAAGAAAATCGCCGATAGAAACCGTATGTCCGAAGCTGCGAACTCAGGTTCATCTTTACATTACGCCGTCTGATAGCCGGGAGGATGTTCGACACTTCGCTCGTCAGCGGCCTCGCCTTCACCGGTTACTGTTCTAAGTTTTCCCGACGGCTCGGGGAGCGGGGGCTTAGCGAGCGGCCAGTAGGGTAAGTAGAGGGACATATACTTAGGAAACGATAACAGGAAGAGGTAATGACGCGGGATCCGTATTGTGGGGGCTGGGGAATCCGTATGCGCCGACAGGTGCTCCTCGATTTCGGATGGTCGTTCACCACTTGGAGGACAACTTGCACGCGGATGAAAGCAACGATGACCGGCGCGGCGGTATGAACAGAACTTTAAAATGTGACCGGTCTCACCACAGTGATACCAAACGGGCCGCTGGTCAAGTGCACGCCAGACGTCATTCTTTCGAAACCGTGCCTCGGCTAGAAGAGGAGGACGACGCGGGCTTGGATCGAGTGTAGGGGTGTCCACTCTGGCTCTAGGAGAGTCGTACCCACTATGGTGCTGGTTTGGATGAGGCACAGTGGTGTTCGCTCTTGGATAATCGCTAAGTTATTCTGCTGAAGCACAGATGTGTACGTAGGCACACTCGGTGTGGTCGCTGCAAGTAAGGCACAGATGGCTCCGGGACGACTTGTCTAACTTCCTCACGAACGACCTCCGCGAGTGACGGAAGCCTCAATGACGACGTTTGACCCTGTAGCTTAATGTGCCTCAGCTCTTCTCTGACCACGGATCGAACAAGCTCCCTTAAGGCGTAACCAGAACCGTTAAAGCCGGGAGCATAGACGGCTGGTGGCATGGCTGACACGTTACGGTTATAGTACTGTGCCTTGTGTTGAAGTGTTTGTTCCATTGCGGTGGCCTCCGCTAGAAAATCTGATGTCGTGTCAGGTGGATTGCGCATGAGCCCAGCAAATATTTCTTGTTTCACCGTGCGCATTAGGTGGCGCACTTTGATCTTTTTAGACATAATTGGATCACCACGCCTAAAAAGGCGGATCGTGTCCTGCTAGTACATTCCAGCACTTTCATTCGGAGCATGGCAGCGAAATTGCAGTGCCGACTCCGGACGCTCCCTTCGGTCTTTGGCGGTGTAGATCGCCAACAGCTGGCGATGATTGAGGTTCCATGATGGTAGCATCGTTTCGTGGTTCACGAACAACGTCTGCGCCGAATCTTCGAGATCGAAGGAAACATTATGCAGCTTCCTTTGCTCATCCCAGCCGTTGTGGTTGGTGACTCGTTCTATATAGTCCAGCCAGTCCTCAACGTCCTCATAAAGCTCGTCATGGAAGGATGGTGGCGTTCGAGACTGGAGGACGACGAACTGAAGTGGACTCTCTCCGTTATAGCCACGGTGTTCGTGTTCGATCTACACATGATGGTCACAGGCGTCCAAGACAAAGGCCGAACTCTGGCAACTGACCTCGGAGGGGGCGGCCGGTACCGCGGTAGACCGGTGTCAAATCCGTGGTTACTCTCTGTTGCCCGTGAGGGGTGGAACTCAGCAAAAGGGGAATCGTACCCTGCTGCTTCACCAGAAAATGTAACGAGTAGAAGGTGGCAACCACTGAACGTAACAGTTTTACACACTGCATTCAGCTTCGTCCTCTTTATTCTCGGCTCCGAGAGGCACGCGGCAAGATGATCACCACATTGGCTTCGAAAATGTCATTTTTGTTTCGTTGCAAAAAAACTGGACACACAAGTGAGGCATCAAATTTTGCTTAGAAGAAAGCGGAAATCCCATGGCAAAAACGAAATGCATTGAAAACATTTGCTACGCCCGTGTAATAAAGGAATTGCTTTCGCTTTATGTATGGTCACGCAGTACCTTGCCACTTCGAAACGTCATTGGCTGTTCGATACGGAGCTTCCTGCACGTCATTGTTCTCATCTTCGATTTCTTGCAAAAACTGATTCACACCTGGCATTGAATGACTTCTGAATTTGAAATTTTGATCATTTTAAAAACTGGTGTGAAATCGTCCGGCACCCGATTGCAAACCCTCAATTGTCGGTAATCACTGAACAGCGCAATTAAAAGGTCAATTAGCTTGATTTAGTTAAGTACCATATGATTAGGACAGTTTTTCGGTCAGTCGTGGCTGCTGCGACTCAACTTTTTTTTCTCTATAATATTTTCTTATTTCAAGCGAATTAAATTTAAAACGTTATATTTTCCACTACAGGGCTCTGTATAAATTATGTAGTTAGCTCTCTAAAGCAAGAGAAGAGCAAGCCGTAATTTACGACCCTAATTAACATCAGTAGTTTGATATTCACGGCGGCTGCATTTCGATGGAGGCGAAACGGTGTGGCGTCCTTGTGCTTTGAGTGGCAGTGTACACTAAAGAACGCCAAGTGGTCAAAATTTGCGGACTCCCTTATTACGGTGCCTCTCATAGCCTGGGTTGCTTTGAGATGTTAAACCCTGCAAACCACCTGAGAGAAAGCTGTGAAGAAGTGTCGGTAATAATGCCCGTTGTCAGCGAATGTTTTTGAAGTTCCCTGAGTGAGAGAGAAGCAAGCTCTATTGGGAAAGGTGCATAAAACCTCACAGATGATGATCTCCAGTCGCACGATCTATCAGCTTTACCGCGCAGAGCGAGGCCTCTAACGTCATGAAAAAGGATTTCAATGAAGCTCACTGAAGTCGCCCGAGAGATAAGCTGCTTAATGTGGCTTCCTCTCACATACGGACGCAGTCAGTTCGATCCTCCGCATGCAGAACAATTCCAAAGTAGCGGGGCTGCCGCTGGGGCAGTTCCCTCTTTTCTATTCAAATTCCAACAAAGCAGCATTGCATTTCCCGCGGCTTTTTCTTAGACTTTTCTTTGATACCCGGATTGTTTTGTTCTTCAGGTGGTTTGATTGCGTTTATTTTGCTTACTCCCAGTATTAATTACTTGAGCCAGTTCTAATAAGATAGCTATTAGTGAAAAATATTATTCTTTTCAAAGTTAAGCCACGAAAGAAGATAAATATTGGTTAACGCAAGTTTACTTTCTTCTCGAAATGATGGTTTCTTTGTTGATGAAGTCTAACTTAAGCACACACTGAATACCGCGACTGTTTGACAGATGACTCAGCTGAATATAGTGCCAGACCAGACTCTGCCTTCCCTTCATACCATATTTAGTATCGGCCAGGCACGTCCCAAGTATATAGCTTCCTATATTTGCTGTGAATACAGCCTCACTGTTGCTGCAGAAAACGACATCCTTGATGAGAAAAAAAATCGCCGGAGGATGTTTACTGGCCGATCTGGGAAGCTGGTCACGTAGAGACGACCTACTCGCGCTGTTTAGTGTACATTCATCCCGAAACAAAGGAAGCCACCATCCAACTGCAACACTAAAATGAAACAACAGCTCTTACCAACAGGCCACGTTTCATGTGGTTTACCTCGGGGCGGTGGCGGCAACTGCAACATGCATCGCCAACATTGTTACACCACCGCAGGGTTGCTTAGATCTTCTACGTGTTGACACACTTATTTCTGCATATCCTTTTTTTGTTCTTGCACATTTTTAGAAAAGTGAAGGGAATGAAAAATCGAGTTGTTTTAAGCGCTACTCGATATACATGTATCACGAGCAGGCTCCATGCTTTAAGTGATGGTGCCTTTAGATTGAAGCCTTCAGGATGCAGGCTGAAAGTCTGAAAGCTTGGTTCAGGCAACTAAAGTGCAGGCATATAGAAATCGATCAGCAAGCCTAGTCGAGAAGCCTGTTAATTCGAGGTTGGTAATAGAATAACAGACATCTATCGTTAATACACGAGCTTGTGAGGAGGGAGGTAATTGCGCCATGTACACTCTTCCGATGGACTTGCACTCTTACGGTGAAGATGATTAGAGTGGAGAAATAAAATGTTCCGTTTCCCGTGTGGGCTATTGGACATCAGTGTACGTTAAATAACCCTCGGTGATGGAAATTTCCGGAGTCGTTAATCCTGGCTTATCTCATCTCCTGAGTCGCTTTGCATATACACTTTCAGCTGAGATACGCTACCCAGTTATTTGAAAGATAAGAAGATATTGCGAAGCCCCACTTCAAACACGCAGGTCGAGTGTCCCTGCGTTGTCTAAAAAGTGGGTCGTACTTATCCCCCGATAGTGTTGCTTGGATCGATTGCCTTCCCACCCATCAATCTGAAATGAAAATCCTGGGTTGGCAGCGCCTACCAATTGCGGGCAGGAGGTTTTGGTGCGCATTTTATACACCCTTTTGAAGCGGTATATATCTTCGCTACGCAGGGCAAGCCAGGAGATCTCCTTTGTCAAAATAAATTTCAAGATTTAGCCAAGGTCAGACGTTATATTACAGAAGTGCAAGATGCCGGGCTAGTTGGTACTGCATAATGAAATAAAACAGGGCCAGGAACGGGACGAAACACGAAGGAAGAGCGCCTGTGTCTGTCTCCCATTCCTTGCGCTGTTTTATTTCATTATCCTTATATTACACTACAGGGGAACCAGAAAAAGTTCAAGGTCACAGGTCACAGGTCGCGTGCACAGCCACTTATCGTGACTTGCCGTGGAGGGGCTGTAGCACCGACGTCGCACCACCAGCCGTATGTGAAACGAGGGAGCGGAATCGAGAATTGGAAGCAGCTGTGACTGCTGCACGAAGGAGTCACGTGATAACCGTGCGGATGCGATTACCGTTGGCCTTGACATCTCGCCCCCAACCGTGTATGAAACAGGAGCGTAAAGCGTGGCGATGAGGTTTTCCTTCACTCGTGTAGCGCCACCATGGCAGTCCCATGGTTGATGTACTCATTAGCGGACTTTTGCTAACAAAATAAGCTAATTTTTTTCACTTCACTCGGACAGCAACTCTAAAAAGTAAACCTATACATAATTAAAGATTAGAAAGAATTGTTTTTACATTGCATATCTTTACCGGTGGAACATGTGAGTTATATAAAGGTTGATAATGGTGTACTTGCGACAGTTTCATGTCATTTCATCTGCTGTACGCAGCTGTATAGGTATGATGATTAATTACAGATTGATATAAAATTTCTCGCCCTCCACCAAAGATACCAGAGTTGAAGTCCTGGTTGTTAACCTGCACATACGTTCCTTTATCTCTGTTAGGCGCCGTCAGAATAATCCGGATGCCAGGACGTCAACTCTGGATGAAAAACTTCGCACAGGACTAGGTACTCTAAGTGTATTCAGGGGGTTGTTTATGAGATTCCCTTGCAATGTGGAGAGAAATATATTGGACAGACAGGAATATGCCTCAATGAAAGGATTAGAGAGCACGCTATGAGGCAATATCGGACAAGTCTGGCACAAATCTGGCTGTGCACTGCAATGAACAATGTTAAGGTTATGAAAAGGATGAAGGACATGTTAGCCACAGAGATTTATGAAGCATATACAGTCTGTGACTTGGGAGGCCAATGTGTCAGCATGCCATCGGTGGTTTCGTTGAAGAAGGAACTAGAATTTTTGCGCAAATCGGCAGGATGTTAACGACAAGAAAGAAGTTGGCTGCAGACGTGAAGTGAAGGAAGATGATGTGCGGTTTCCAGTTAATATAGTTGTCAGTGCAACGTTGTCCTTGTCTGCGTGTGTGTGCCTCTTGCGCTTTGTGTTGTTGTTACCTGCTCTGCTGCCTTCTTCTAAGAGATGTGTGACCAACTAGCTCATCGTTCGACTCTATTAACCTTATTGCAAGATTTATTCATGACTTCCTCAGTGATCACAACGGATTATCTGAGCATCAGCACGGTTTCAGGAGGGGGCTTTCTACTATCGCACAACTCGGGACTACAGTACAGGAATTTTTGCAGATAATAGATATGTCCGGATGAATCCATGTTTTGCTTTGAGACTATCGCAAGACTTTTGAAAAGGTACGAAAAGGAAAGTTAGTACTGAAAGTAGAGTGTATGGGTCTCCCTTTTGGCATTATTTAATGGATATGTGATTACCTTAGAAACAGAGAACAATTAGTTGTGGTCAGAAATCGTTGCTCTAGTGTTCGACATGTTACTTCTGGTGTTCTGCAGGAAGGTGTGCTAGGACCACTTTTATTTTTAATTTATATCAATGATTTAATAAAAGTTGTTTCACAAGATATGACCATAAAAGTGTTCGCGGAAGACAATTTGATTTTTCGGCAGATATAGAAATCTGTCGAAGCAGTGTCTCGTTGGTGCATTAAATGGGGATGGAACTGAACAGTGAAAACACTCTATTGCTCCTCATTACCAGAAACAATATCCTAGTACATTCCCTTACACGCTTTGAGGTAAATCTGTTTTAGGGGTTGATAAGTAAAAATATCTAGACAATTACTCTTTCTAAAAATCTTACATGGTCAGCGCACATTTCCCATATCTGTTCAACGGCTGTAAGCCGGCTGTGGTACATTAGAAGAAAGCTTAAAGGTGCTATAGTAAATACTAAGCTGATAGCCTACATTTCTCTAGTAAGATCAAGACTGAAATATGCAGCTTTAGTGTGGGACCGTTATACCAAGAAAGACATCAGTTAATTACAGCAAGTACAAAGAAAGGCGATCCGATATATTTTCGGTAGATATAAAAGAGACGATCAACCAACTCAGTTAATGGAAAAAGATAGTACCCAAACGTTAGAGATAAGAAAGAAAATCAGCCGCCTTGTGTTGCTTCACAACAGCCTCTCGGGTAAAATTAATATCCAGCTGCCTGACTGTGTGAGAGCACTTAACACTAGACAATCTAAACATAATAATCGGCATGTTTTACATTGTTCTAGTGAACCTACTTGTAATATCTCTACTTTTATGCAATGCTCCTCCTGCTTGGGCCAAAGCGATGGTCTGCAGTGTTTGGACAAAATTCTAGTTTAATTTGATCTGTTCATGTCACAGAAAAAATAGGCTTGCTTTAGCTTCCTATTCACTGAAAAAATAAGGTACATAATCCAGCGAAATTTCTTTCAAGAATGTTCGCCATGACGGTATGAAAACTGAACTTTTTGTTCTCAATTTGCTCAAAAAAGCAGTCATGAAACCCCTTTCGAAGTCTCTATCTTACTTAATTATACCATGATTTCAGAAATCTAAAGAATGACTTCTTCTGCCAAAATGTCGCAGAATGTAACAAATGAGTGTTTTTTTGTTTTTTTTTTACTGAACAATCTCAACCTGCTCTAGTCTCGGGACGAGTAAGAAAGGTAGATTCACCACCAAATGATAAGATCTGTGAGGGCACACGAGAAGCGACTGATACATCCGCGGTGTGCATTTTCATTATTTCTAGAACGGACGAAAGACCGCTAGAATGAATCTTGTTCTAGTAGGTAATTAGCGTTTGTATGCATGAGGAAGTCATCTGCCAGTTCCAGCGACCGCACTGTAGTGAAAGCTTTGAACGAAGAAAATTTAGCAACCGTGGCGCCAGTATACGAGAAATACTTGTTCCAACGAAAGCAATTATAGATAGATTGGCTTCAGGGGCTGTGCGCGGCTTTTATATAGGCTTACTTTGTTGGTTTATGCAATGAATTTATCTCGCCTTCTCGACTTGCCCTGCGGTGTTGGCAAATGCAGGCATAGCGCTTTGCTTTTTGCAAAGCGTGGTTGTGTTTTGGCGGGATCTCTTCACTTTCGGCGGTCCAAACGGTGGTTTTTTGTCAGTAGCTGCGATATAACTCCGCATGTCAAGCGCGTCGACGTGTGCGAAAAATTGATTCTCATAATGCAGCTTCGTCGATGGCTTGTGCAACGGTTCATCGGGACAAAAGTGGATAAGTTGGCTTTTGTGTCCAGGCCCCGCAGTAGCATCCCTTGTTAGACGGGTTGACCAGCGTCTGCGCCAAGGACGTACCGCAGTTATGCCTCGCTGTTGAAAGGATTTCTACGGGTTCTCGTCGTATGTGTTTTATTTGTACCCAACGATTACCAAGAAGTTTGCCTGATGCAGTATGGAGTTCAGTAACTTAACCGATGCTAGCAAAATCAGGAAATAAAACATTCCGAGGAAAGGCAGAAAATGGATATGCGCTCAAATTGCCCAAACTAGGGGCTTTTCACCAGGGTTTGGCGGCTTTAGGGAAAGTTGTCAATGACAGTTCTGAAATAAGTCGTATGAGACTTATACGAGACTTATGCACGGCTTCTCCTGATACATCCTTCTAGTCTTCCCCTGTGTGGAAAAAGAGTGAATATGTGATGATGCGTACGTGGGTGGAGGGTAATTTGACTTAGAACCACTTGTCCGGGGTGAGCAATGGTGGGCAGGGGATCTGAAGTTAGCAATATGTGCATCTTAAAACTTATGATAAACACTGATCCTGGTGATTTTACGCTTTTTCTCTCGTTGAAGAAGGTTCGCATAAATTTTAGCTTTGTGACGCTAATATATGGCGTCGCAAACCACAGCTGCTGGTATCACTCATTACTTCGAAATGCCGCCAGTGTCAGCAAAGCAACACGCCTACGATGAGCCCTGCCGGACTACTGATCCTCATACTAGCCCCAACAAAGCCTTTTCAACAATTAGGGATGAACCTCCTCGGCACCTACTCGCGACTTCAACAATGGGCAACAGTGGGTCGTCGTGGCCACAACGCTCTACGCCGAGGCACCGAAGCTGACGGTACAGCAGCACAAATTGCTAAGTTTATCGTCAAAGGAATTCTCCTGTGACAGAGCGCTCCTGAATAGCTCATTCCGGACATAGGAATTTTATTTACGGCGCAGCCCACGCAGCCACCGGAGGACCACTGCCTATCACCTGCAGACGAGCTGACGTACAGAGCACCTCAACAAATCCATCGCAGACATGACTGTCACTAAGTCGGTGCTTAGCTTATGCTTCTCATTACATATCAGCGATGCAACAAAGTCAAACGATACAACTTGCAACGATGGGACGCAGAGTACAAACCAAGTGTGGCTTTGGACCCCGATACGCCGTTGCGGTCTGAGTCAGAAGCTCTTGTTGCGGTACCTGGGCCCACGCAAAGCCTTTCGAGACATCGGAGAACCTGACTACGAAGTCACCCTGAAAGCGCGACCGCTTCCCAACATCGACGAGAGCACCCAGAAATCTTGCATGTCATGCGCCTGAAGCTCTAATATACGCGCTGAATGTCGCGAAAGTTTTAATTTCGAGTGTTATAAAGCGAAAACTTCACTAGCCCCCTTACGCGAAAACCCGGTCGCCGGTGTGTGGGCACAACGGTGCCCTAAAATGGCTTCAGGTGTCAGAAGAAACATGTGTCACAGATTCAGTGCATTCCCCTATCTGCGAACGATATATTACGGCGAAAGCCTTTCTAGGCTTATGGTGGAAAACTCGTGTCGGTGAGATTTGTCCACGAGATGTGTCAGTGAGATTCCGCGAGTGAGAGGTACTGCGCCTTTACTTTCCTGTAAACCAATTATAGAAAGCTGCTGAACTTTGATCCGATCAATGGACGCTAATTTTGTTCGACAAGGGGTGCGCGATGTATACCATGGGCAGCAGCAACGCTCAGGCTGCCGAATTTCTCCAGTGCAGATTCTGTAGTGCTCTTGGAACCATTTTTGCTTACATTTCTCTGTTTATTTTGTAAGCTTTGAGGCGATGTCTTTTTACCGTGGTAGTAACACCGCGAACCATTCAAAACTCAATTTGCTGTTTTTTTTTAATAGCCACCGGTAGGCGGCATTATCACTGTGATTGTCTGGGCATCTTTCGAAGTACGGGAAGCTCAGAGTAGAATATTATATGAGGAACGCCTGAGGAAACTGGACAGTAACAGATGGGCAGCTAAAGTATTTCAAAACCAATACTTAAAAAGCGTTGACTCACAATGGAGGAAAAAAACTAGGAAACTACACTAGTAGGTATGCTAGTCACAAGGACGGAGAAATAAAGGGCGTTAAGCAACAGGTGAAAACCACAGAAGGTAAAAATTGGATAAATTCGATGGAAAAGAAACAGAGTGTGAAATTATACCGAAAGGGTAAAATGCAGATCAGGAAGGAAGCTTTCTGTGATAACTCGTGAGGCAGTGCCCTACTTTTTGAAGCTAGATCAGGGTGCCTTAGAACACGCACCTACAAAAAGAAATTTAACAATGAAGATGACGCATGTGCTGTATGTGGTAACTCCAGTGAAACAATTGACCAAATTATACTCGAATGTAATGGTATCCATCCGGAAGTTGATGCAAGCGCAGTCACTGTTCCTGAAACTCTGGGGTTTAGAGATGCCAGTGGCCGGGTGAATAAAACGGCGGTGGAAGCTAGCAAAAAAGGACTGGAAGATTGGTGGCTTAAAAGCAGAGAAGTGACATAATGTTAGTAATGTAGAAACAAAAATTTATTAAGAAGAATTATGGTATAGTTAACCAATCTATAACAATAATTAAGATATATGGAGACGAATGAACATGATAGCTACTGCTACCACCCCGTTTCAAAGGGACGCTCCTATATTCCTTCCATCCATCCATAGCGCACAGAACGATTTGTTATTTCAGTCTCGCTGGCCCGAGACGCGGCTTTATAACTTTTTGTCGCGCAAGATTTGTTCTAATTTTGATCTTACCCAACCAGTATTAGAACCTGCGCGTGTAGTAAATGAATCGGCAGACGTTCTAGATTTAATACTAACAAGTCATCCGGAAAGTTGTTCCTCCATTACTTACTTACGAGCAATTAGTGATCATAAAGTCATCCACACAGAGTTCAATTTCATTGCGACTCCGCACCACAATCCAGGAAAGACTATCCCGTTATATGATAAAGGCAATTACGAAGCACTGCGCAACGAGCTCAACATCTATTTCCCATCTTACAAAGCAATCTTTGACAGCCGATCTCTCCAGGCAAACTGGTCATTATTCCGACAAAAGCTTAACTTCCTTGCGGACAAATATATCCCGAAAACTGTATTCCATGATAATCGTAACCAGCCGTGGTTCACAAAATGGCTAAAAAAAACTTGAGAACAAGAAGCGCCTTCTTCAGGCAGCTAGAAAGAATTTTAGTACTTGTGCATAGGATAAATAGTATGTCGCCGAAAACTTGTACTTATCAGCAATAAAAAACGCTAAACGATGCTTCTATCATGAATACTTGACCTAAATCCTAATAACACGCGTTAAATTACACTCAATAATGACTCAGGAGACCATTTAGTGATAATCAATGTGCTAACATCTTTGAAACTGCGTTTTCGTCATCAAGAGGCGCTGATGAAATAAACTCTAAACTTTTAAAGAACACCAAGCATGTTTCTGCCGAATATTTATCACTACTGTTTGCTCAGCCTCTTTCCACAGGCACCATACCAGATGATTAAAGGAAGAGAAAGGTCGTTCCAGTATACACATCCGGTAACAAAGATTCACCATTAAATTATCGTCCTATCTCGCTCACTAGTGTACCACGCAAAATCATGGAGAATGTTATCTACTCTGAAATCATGCAGTTTTTGGATACTAACAATTTCCTTCACCCTGCGCAACATGGATTTCGTAAAACCCATTCCTGCATTACAACTCGCAATATTCCTCCATGACCTACACGCAAACATTGACGTGAATATTCGGACTGATGCAATATTCGTAGATTTTGCTAAAGCATTCGATAAAGTTTCCCATCGACGCTTACTGCTCAAATTTTCAGAATTGAACTTGCACTCTAACATCTTAAAATGAATCCAAGAATTCGTTTCGCATCGCTCCCAGTCTCTTCTCACTCTCTTCTTGTATGCGCATCAGAAGTCTCTTGAGTTCCACTTCACTTTCTGTCATTAAAGTGGTATCATCCGCATATCTAAGGTTGTTGATACGTTTTCCAGCAATCTTCACTCCAGCTGAAGACTCGTTCAGACCGGCCTTCCTCATGATGCGCTCTGCATATAGGTTAAATAGGCAGGGCAACCAGTATGAGCCTTGCCTCACTCCTTTCTCAATCGGAAACCAATCGGTAAGACCATGCCCAGTTGTGACTGTGGCCTCTTGCCCTTCATACAGGTTCCTGAGGAGACAGACGAGGTGAATTGGAGCTCCCATCTCTTGGAGAGCTTGCCACAATCCGCTGTGATCTACGCAGTCAAACACTTTCGCATAATCAATAAAGCAGAAGTAGATGGGTTTCTGGAACTCTCTTGCTTTTTTCATGATCCAGCGAAGGTTGGCAATTTGGTCTCTAGTTCCTCTGCCCTTGCGAAACCCAGCTTGCACGTCCGGAGCTCCCGATCCACAAACTGCTGCAGCCTACCTTGGAGGATTTTCAACATCAGCTTGCTAGCATGCGAAATAAGCGCGATCGTGCGATAGTTGGAACAATCTTTGGCACTGCCTTTCTTTGGGATGGAGATGTAAGCTGACCTCCTACAATCCTGTGGCCACTTCAAGGTTGTCCAAATCTTCTGATATAATGTATGCAGAATGTTAATAGCGTCATGGTTGAGGTTTTGAACCAACTCAGCTGGAATGCCATCAATTCCGCTAGCTTTTTTCTTAACAAGGCTGGCTAAGGCCCATTCAACTTCACTCTTCAGGATGCCCGGCTGCCCCCATCAAAGATACCTCATCGATGCACTTGAAGCCATGCAAAATCGCGCAGCTCGTTTCATTCACTGCCAATATTCGTACGAAGTCGATCAGTGTATCATCCTTGAAATCGCAGTCTAATTTACGAAGTCTTTCTTGCCATCGCCACGCCGCCACACTATCTCTTGTCCACAAATTCTATTACAGCTCCCTATGCCAAGAACCATACATCTGCGCACCTCCGCCATGCAAATCCCATCGCACCGGCCACCCACTTCAAATCTCTCGTGCACGTGCCCGTACCGTAACCTTTTCCTCTTCCTTTTTTCTACGAGCCGCGTCAGACTGGAACGACCTAACCCACTCCGCCACTGGTATCACCTGCCCATCATCCTTCAACGCCAAAATTGAAATATGTGTATCATGTGAAAATCTGTGAAAAGTGTAACATTCGATGTTTATCTACGCCACCCCTTATGTAATACCCTGAAAGGGTTCGTTAATGTTAATAAATGAAATAAATTTAAATGAAATGCACCGAAATGTACTTTGAATAATTCGAAGAACTAAGAGAGATACGAAGGACAGGCTTTTCACCCATAAGGGCACCTTCACAACAGTTTATGGGAAACTTGCACGAAACCGAGGTAGAAAATTCGATGATTAGCGATTTAAAAGCCTTCAGCAGATGCAACAAATGCAGCAACAAATGCAGCAGCAAATGCAACAGCTAAGCCAAAAAATAGCTTTGCAAGATCAGAGTTTTCGCAACTATGTAAAATCGCAAAGTACACAAAAAACAATAAACGAAGCCAGAGACCGCCTATATAATGAGCGCAGGTTCGGATCAGAATCCCAAGGAGCAAGCAACAACAGTAACAGTACAACATGGCAGGAAAACAACAATTAGAGATATGGCAATGGAACTGTAGGGGTTACAGACGCAAGCAGGGACTCCTACAGCAATACATTGACACCAGAGTATACCCACCAGACCTAATACTCCTACAAGAAAAAAATTGCACTCCAACCCTAAGGGGATACACAAGTGAAGAGAATGGGAGAACGGCAACTCTCATCAACAACAAAATCACCACCATAGCACACAAAGAGATAGAGGACACACAACTAGAACACATAATAACGGAAATAATTTCCAAGAAGAAAAGGAAAGCCAAAAGTATCTTTGTCGTCAACCTGTACAGCCCACCAAAGAACAAAGGAGATTTTGGCAGGCTCTTTGCAGGGGCGAGAAAATTGGCAGGGCAGAATCTTTTAGTAATAGCGGGGGACTTCAACGCGAAAAGCCCGCAAGGAACAGCAAAACGGCAGACAAGAAAGGACGTGGCATCTGCGCGGCGGCAGAGAACACGGGCTGCGAACTAACCACAGACGAAAGCCAACCCACGAGGTAGGGCAACAGTGTAAGCATGGATACATGTCCCGACCTAGCCTTTGTCAGGGGCGCCAGGCAAACCGAGTGGGAGAACCTACAAGAAGATCTAGGCAACGACCACTTTATCATCAGGGTCACGGTAGAGGCAGAAAGCATCAAAAAGGATATAGGAACGGCAAAACTGACCGACTGGGACGCTTTCCGCATCCACTGCAGACAACTAAAGGGCGACATAACCTCGGCGGAGGAGTGGAGCCAGCAACTCAGACAAATTAGGGACCTACACACTAAGGAGGTGACGCGAACGGAGCAGCCACCAGAGGTAGACAAAAGACTTCTCAGACTCCGGGAAGCAAGGCGCGGCCTGACCAAGCGATGGAAACTACAGAAATTAAACAAGAAACTCAAAAAGAAGATTGCAGAGATCACCAAACAAGCAGAGGAGTACGCGACGCAGTTAGCAAGGCAGGGCTGGCAACAGTTCAGAACTTCACTGAACGGCACCCTGGGCACGGCAAGAACATGGCAGATACTTAGAAAACTCATGGACCCAAACAAAAGCAAGGCAGAAAGCAACAAGTCCATTCAAAGACTAATTCACCAGTACGAGGGTACGGAGGAACAACTAATCAAAGCCGTAAAAGAAAAATGCTATGGCAAAGACCAAGCAGAGGAATACCGAGAGGAATACCAGGGAGCAGAGAATCCAGCCATGGACAGACCCATCACGAGAGAAGAGGTCCTGGAAGCCATAAGAGCAACGACAAAAAACACGGCAGCGGGGGCGGACAAGATCCAAAACGCATTAATCCGAAATCTTAGCGAGGAAGCGATTAATCAGCTCACCCAATACATAAACAAGCAATCGGAAGAAAGAACGATTCCGGCAGAGTGGAAACACGCCGTAGTCGTCATGATTCCCAAGCCTGGAAAGAAACTTCAGATAGAAAACCTAAGGCCGATATCGCTAACTTCCTGCCTAGGCAAGTTGTACGAGAGAATAGTCAACCGAAGGATTCAGACACATCTCGAAGACGAAGGATGGTACCCAGACACCATGTTCGGATTCAGGGCGAATCTATCGACACAAGGCATACTGCTACAACTCAAAGAAGAGGTAATAGAAACAATGCCAAGAAACGGAGAAAACGTGGTCATGGCCATAGACATAAAGGGAGCCTTTGACAACGTATCCCACGCAGCCATAATGGAGGGAATAAACACTACCAATTGTGGAAAGAAAATCCATGACTACGTGAGGAGCTTTCTCGCGAGCAGAACAGCAACGGTGGGCCAGGGAGACCCAAGAAGCGACAACTTCTAAACGCCAAATAAGGGCACACCACAAGGCTCAGTAATTTCGCCGACGCTCTTCAACATAGTCATGATCAATCTCGCAAAGAGGCTAAACCAAATACAAGGGATCCGACACGCAATGTATGCGTACGACATTACAGTCTGGACAGCCAAAGGCTCACTGGGAGAGAAGCAGGAGGTACTACAAGAGGCGGTCTCCTGTATTGAAGAGTACACGAGACAAAGAGGACTAAAATGCTCCACAGAAAAATCACAGCTCCTCAGAGTGGGAAGACATCCCACGGACGCACCACTTGAAGTAAAACTGGAAGGGCAAAACATCCCAGAACAGAAGATGATTAGAATTCTCGGCATGTGGCTGCAAGGGAGCCGAAGAAGCAGCCACACACTCAGCCTGTTGAATAATGCGGCAGGGCAGGTAGGCCGAATGATCAGCAGAATAGCACACAGGAGATATGGCATGAAGGAGGAAGACACACTCAGACTGGTAAACAGCCTAGTGGTCAGCCGAGTGACGTATTCACTGCCGTATCACGTAATTACCAAGGCAGAAAAGGAACAGGCAGAAGCGATTCTAAGAAAAGCGTACAAGACGGCGCTTCACCTCCCAAGGAACACATCCAACGAGAAACTCATGTAACTTGGTGTCAGCAACACCTTTGAAGAATTAAGAGAGAGCCAACTTAAGGCCCAAGAGAAAAGATTGGGCAGTACGAAGACCGGAAGAGCGCTCCTGACAAGACTAGGTCGCAAGCTAGAAGAACCACAGAGCAGCCGAGTGACAGTACCGGATCTGCTACGAAGAAAGATAAGCACACAACCCATACCCTAAAACATGGATCCAAATCTCCACGCTCGCAGAAGGGCAGCTAGGGCAGAGCATTACGAGAAAAACATGGGATACAGGGAAGACGCAGTCTACACAGACGCCTCTAGATATACACAAACACACAAAGGAAACGCAGTAGCGGTGGTAGTAAACCACGAAGGGGAACACATCGCAAGTGTCACGACCAGGGTGTCTGACATAACAGAAGCAGAAGAGATAGCCATTGCTCTGGCTGTAAGAGAAGGATATAGGACAGGGAGACCTCTCCACATCCTAACAGACTCACAAGAGGCGTGCCGGAATTACACTAGGGGCAGGATTAGCAGTGCGGCACTCAAGATCCTCAAAGAGGGTGCGCCCTCGGAGGAGACACCAAAGCAAAACATAATCTGGATACCGAGCCACGCGGGAATCAGGGGCAACGATGGGGAGACAACCTAGCTCGAGGGATGACCAGCCGAGCGGGAGCGTCGCACACCCCGGAGGATCCCCAGATCAGATGCGGAGAGAGATATTCAGACCTACTAAACCTATATAAGGAGCTGAGGTTCCACTACCCCCGCTACACAAACAACTAACCAAGGAAGAAGCCACGGGATGGAGGAGACTACAAACGGGCTCCTTCCCAAACCTACACATACTAAACAAGATTTCTCCAACACAATATAGCGCCAGCTGCCCATGGTGCGGATAAAAACCAACACTATATCACATCACGTGGGAATGCGAGAGAAATCATGCATTTCACAAACAGAAAACACCAAGTGCGGAGCAATGGGAGAGCCGGCTCACCAGCTGCGAGCTAGAGGCCCAGAGGGCACTCATAGCACACGCAAGCGAGGTGGCCCGACTCAGTGGAGCCCTGGACTAGGGGCCCAACCACGGCCAGGGAGGTGACGGACTTCCAGAAGAAGCCTCGACCTCCACCGCTAACAAACTTCCAAAAGACAAATAAAGTTTTCAATCAATCAATCAAGGCAGTCGCCTCCATTTCCCTTATGCTCCAATTTGCTCTCGTCATCTTTTGCGAGTTTATCTTCATGTTTCTTCGCAGAGCTCTGGCAAGTGCACCGGTCACCTTAGTTCGATGACCGTCGTGCACGCTTGTGGTTATCGTTATTGAGGACGCCGACTTGTTTAGTTCTTTCGCGGGCGTAAGTCAGCCCAATAAAGTTATCATTTAAGTGCAATTCCAGTGTCCTCGTCGGTTGCCTTCGGTCTTGTCACCACTTCGTGACAATAAGAATAGTCATTGAAGATACCCTGGTTTCGCGCTTTTGGATCGAGTTATTCTGAGAAGTCGTGCTATGGTTTTTCCCGTTATGATGTATGGATGCTAGAGTTGCGATGTGAAGAAAGCTGGCCACCGAAGAATTTACAGTTTTGAATAAAGGTGCTGGCGAAGACTATTCAGAGTTTCTGGGACTACCGAATATGAATGCAGTCTATATTGGCAACCATAAATTCTGAATGCTGATTGGAAGGTCAAATTCTAAAGTTAAAACTGAACTACATTGGTCATCTAATGACAACAAAGGAGTCGCTTGAGAAAATATTGACGCTGGGAAAGATTGAGGGACACAGGAGAAGGGTGGGGCAGTGAACGCAATGGTTAGATGGCATCCTGGAGGCCTTGCAGATGAATCTATGTGATATCCAAAAGACAGTGCGCGACAGTGGGAGACCGAAAGTTTGGCGTGATATGGTTTATAGGGCACGACTGAAGGACTGAACTGAAATAAACAGATCTGATGGATGCTAGAAATATTGATGTATGAGGGTCCCAAGCTCAGCAAGCGTATCTAGCTTGGGTCTTATGAGAGGTTTTAAACAATGGTCTTTGCAAAAGGGAGGCAAATTTCAAAATTCACCTGAGAACCCACAGGGTGCATTTGGCATCATTAGTTATCTGCGTTACCTGTGAACACCACGAATGATTGGGTTTAGAGACCGATACGAGATTTCTATAAGATGATAAGGAGAATTTTGCAGAGTTGCCAGATGCATATGTAAATTTTTCATTAAAAGGCGTGAATGGAAATAAAGTAGCAAGATTGCATCAACATCTAAGGAGATTAACCAGGTATATACCAGTTTTCACCCATTTTTAAGTCACGTTAGAGTATGAGGACGTCTTTAACTACCAATAATGTTACGTAAAATAACACAGGCATCCGCAAACAGGCGTATGTTAGAACATAAATTTTTAAGAAGGTCATTATAAAAGAAACGAAGTATTATATATCATTATCATAATACTATAGAGTATAACTGTATTCACACTATATTAATATTAATATTATTATCATATATATCTTATACACATATTAATATAGTATAACACGAAGAAAGGAAAATCAAAGTATAACATTTAGGTACGCCAGAAATCACGGGGGACAAAAGGGAGGAAATGTGGTTTGAAAAAATGAACTTATTACGTCCGGACAAAAATTGCGCAACGAAAGACGAAAAGAAGAAAAGAAAATATGATTATGGCAAATTTCGTCAAACGCTTTCTCAAAGCATTAAAACTGTGAGCCTAGATGTATTTTAAGGTCTATTTGATAATGTCGTTTGTGAATAAAGGCACTTGTGTATCACGAGACGAATTCTTTAAAAGAACTAGGCTTACATATCAAATCTCTAATCGAGGTTACAGAGAGGGAGTGCGTCGGGATAAGTTATCTCAGTGTATTCAAGCGAAGACAACTCTACATGCATTTGCATGTCAGTGGCGACTGAGTTTGCAAATTAATAAGCAAGCAAATTCTGCGCAGTGAAATAATCTCGTTTCGATTCAAGTTCTGAAGCGATCCACAGGTTAGTCTGAAGAGACCCAATTGCTTATCAGGCTTGCTTTATTAGTCTTTGCACTGTGATATCTGCAGCCGTTCGGCTGTCGGAAAGAACTGCACCCCTGAAAAAAATTAAATAACAGAAATTGCTAGCTTAAGCGAACATCTCTATGACTTTGCTTTGCAGAACAATGCGGGAAGATGAAAAAATCGTCCTCCCGGGCTACCAGGAAAGAATACATTGTGACCAAATGTTCCGCGGCTGTAGGTTTTCTTTGTCATGAAACGAGGCCTATGTGACGGCACAGGAAATAATGGGACGTAAGTTTGTGTTTTTTTGTTTGATCGCTATTTCATTTTTTACCCTAGGACACGCACACGCTGGACATGACGCGTTTCCAGGGAGCGCTAGCCAACGTTTCGGCTCTCCGACTGGTCGACCTGGACAAAGAAGAGACCAAAAAGCTGCTCCATGACTGGACGAACTCGGAGCTGCGCTTCGGACGTCGGGCCTTGGAGATGACTGCGTTGAGGGTGAGGGCTGGTCTGAAAATAGGTATCACGAGACACGTTTCCGAGTGCTGTCGGAAGGGATATTGAAGAAGAAGGCTCAATGTTTTCTTAAGTAGAGAGACCAGTTGCATGACTGAGTTAACTGTGCATTTTCCCAGAGCAGCTTTCGCCTCCCTCTGCGGTTTCAACAGGCCTTAAGGGGACACAAAAGACACCCAAATATGCTATCAAAATCTAATAGACGGCATTTGGTCAGACTGCCGCCGCCTATCCGGCAGCAAACAATCGAATTATTGATGAGATATTGCGATAAGAATTGGAGGTTTTTTTTTGTTTGTTTCCGCCCGTCGAATTCAAACTATTTTCTCCTACTGCGTAGTAGGGTAGGATGGCGCACACTCTGACGCAAGAGGAGACTCCGTGAATGCTGGTGCGCGGGGAGCGGAGAATACTTCGCAGGTGCGTGTAGAGTAATAATCTTCATTCGATACGCACTTAGGGTAGGCACATCTGCTGCTCCAAGCTCGTATTTCAGGCGCCGCAGACCTAAACCAAACTATCCGAGCACGCACGAAGTGCCTGAGCCGGAACATAACCGAAACTGAAGTTGACTCCTGTAGCGCCGTGTTAGCTTAGAGTCACTGGAAAATTTTCAGAGTACCGCAAAGGTGCCCGCGGGCGCCATTTTCCTTCCAGACCGCCGGACCCAGCCGCCGTCTGAACGGCGAGTGACCGCATTCCTACTCTTCTCACATGTTTTGAAGGTAGCAAAATTGGAAGGTTTTGGTATGTTTATTCAGAACAGTACCACCAGTGATGTGGTCACTAACTTTATTACTTTAGTCCGCAATCGATGGGAAAAGATGAAACGTGTGGGTGAACCGGCGAACACTTCAGGGCGCCTGCTCTTGTAAATCGCCGACTATTTGGATCAGCTCGTGAATTGTACGCGCAGTGCAGCTGTGTTACATGTGTTACAACATTATAAGGTGACGAAGTGCGAAATAGCATGTTTGCGAAGCTCGCAGGGACATGTGTGTACATTTTAAGAATGCCGTCCGCTGGCGCCGCTGTGCCAGACGCAGTAAAAACACGGAGGACGAGGTGCAGAGTTTATTGCGCTCTGACACGATGCATCGCTTTGTATAAGCAACACAAAGTGAAGCAGCAGGCTCGCCTAGACAGCGTAAACAGACTAACATACAATTTAGTATCGCCGGCGCTGCTCCGAGGACGCCAAGCAGGCTTTGTTGACACATATTGTTTTGCGTGAACTTAATTCTTTTGCGGCGCTGTCATTAAGTGAAGGAAAAGTAACGCGCTGGTCGGCGGTAGCACCCATGTTCACCCCGAAAAAAAAAACATGGCCTAATATATTATTGCTATTACCGCGCGGTTGTGAATATTGTACTTTTTATTGTGTAATGGTGTCTATGTTGTTTCATCGGCATACGCCTCGTGCTGCCAGTTTGCTAGACCGTCGCTCATTAAATGCCGTCAAAATATAAAATGACATCGCACATTGATGGCATCTCTGGTTGACACATATTTTCCAACAGTTTCCAGCTGCGAACACAAAACTATATAAGGTTGGTTGGTTTAGTTTAGGGTGTTTAACATCCCGATGCGGGGGACAGTAGTGGAGAGCTCCGGAAATTTCCAACACCTGGGTTTCTTTCACGTACAACTAAAAAAAATAACTAATAAATTTGTGCATAGAGCATTATGTATATTTACATTAACAATACAAATAAAAAAGAAAGAGCTGCTGGCGGTCATCGATCTGCACACAAACATGCAGAGCGTGTGTCATTTCGCAGAACTGAATATAAATGTGTCTGATGACGGCGGGCTGGATAATAACTTAATTTGAGGCTAGCTTTTGCAAACTTCCGCAAGTAAAATGGATTCTGCATATTGCTGCGCACGAGCGCACATGGCGTTGGATGGTAAACACATGTTGCCATTGGGCGAAACATGTTCACGTTGAATACTTCGTACGCTTCTTTCGCGTCTAGACGAGCAAAATTTCGAACCAATGAACCAGCGTATTTCGCACAAGGAGTTCCTTGATGGCGCGAATTTTTCCTGGTTGATTCTGTCAAGTCGCACCTACCACTGGTACAGATCCCTCTTTTCGTTCAGGCACGAAAAACACGCATTTCTAGACTCTGGCCTGGTGCCGCACCAGAGGCGCAGCAGAATTTCTCACGTGTACACTGCGAGAAACGATCGGAAAAAGAGGAACTCCAGCGCAAGACACGAATTCCGCGCACGCGCTTGGAAGAGATATGGCGGCGCGAAGTCACGTGACGCGGATTGGCCAGTAGACGAGCGGCGGCGAGGGGAAAACGAATGAGGTACTCTGAAATTTTTCCAATGACTCTATGTTAGCTTAAAGAAGAACGGCATCTACCGACAAGCGGACGAAATGGGTACATTTTTATATTTGCCTTGCAACATTTACGCCGTCTTTTCGTCTTTTCGCCGCCGTTTGCATGTGATAAAAGCATGTTATCATATTCGAGACAAAACCGACTACCGCATTCAAACGGTCAACGTAATTCGCATTTCTCAGCCTCCGGGATCCCTTGCGCGTCACGTGATTTGTAGTGGTGGCGATATCTGCATTCCTGTTCTTCCGCTTTACTACCTTATAATAGCTCTGTTTTGAGTAAGAGTGTTTTTTTTTTTGCAACCAGGAACTGGCAGTCTACCAATGGAAGCTCACTTCATTTTTCTCTTTAATGTCCCTTTAAAGGCAAGCACATCTGTGGCTCGTAGCATTAAATACCTGTTTTCTTTTGTTTTTCAGAACGCAATGCGCTCTCTGTAAGGGGATGACATTTTTTATTCAGTAAACTCAGGGCTACTAAGCTGTTGTTGTATATATTCATATTGTACTTGCTCTGAGAGTGTTGATAAATGACGGGCAAGAACTAGGAACATTTCGGCTAACGTAACAACATGTGCTGCTTGTCCGCTAACATGGGGTTACCAGTATTTAGGTTACCAGTATTTAGTACCTTATCAAGGCATGCTCTTTACAAAAATCGAATCAAGGGGGAACTGAATAAGAGCACTAAGTTGACGTCATAGTTATTATTGCCACAAACTTGTGCCTATCTCTAGAAACCTAAATCTGATTTGCCAAAAAGTGCATTCTTGAAGTGCAACGTATCAATTAGCAGCTTGTGATTCAATTCTAGAGGCCTCAAGAGAGCACACTGTATTGCTTCCGAAATAAACACTAGCGGCACCATATGACAAGTGGTGTGATCAAATATACTTCTACGTTCCACTATACGCATTATTAATTTAAACAGCGCGAACACGAAGACAAAGGACAAGATAAAAGAAAGCCACGGTGCAAGCGCTGACTCACAACTATGCCTAAGCCCTTTACTCCAAGGCCCAGATAAAAACAAGCAAGACGAAAACAAAACAATCACGTGAAACAACTCCTGGGTTCACCTGCTGCACAGAAAGTCACTCAAAAAAGACCCCTCTTTGCTTGAAAGAGAAAGAGAAGTCTTGCTGACACACTTATTGTCCGTTGAAATAAAATATGATTCCACTATCTCTCTCGTCATCTTTTCTTTGTGGCGATACAAAATCCTAACCTTGTCAAACTTAGGAGTGCACTTCTTCTTCTTCTTCTTCTTCTTCTTCTTCTTCATTGTTTCACATGAAGGGCAAGGTGATGCCAGAAACGTTTTGTCCTTTCCACTTTCCAAGTTGTTCCGGTGTTCCTGTAGTATCGTTTTAATACATCGTCCTGTTTGTCCTATATAACTGGCTCCACAAGAGAGTGGAAGCCTTTACACAACACCTGTCTTGCATCCAACAAATGGGTCTCTATGTTTCACCCCACATTCTTGCTTCTTCGATTCTCTAGCCCTTTGAATAGCCGGGCATATATCCTATTCATATTGAGCGGGCGGTCAATGCGAAGTCAACACCATACCTCTTGCCTACATTTTTGAGGCCATGTGAAATTCTGTGCACATACGGTACCACTGCAACCTTCCCCTTCTTCTCACCCATGCTGCACAATATTTCACATGGAATTTCACGTAATTATTTCCTTTTCGTCATGTTTGTTTTTATCTGAGCCTTGGAGTAAAGGGCTTAGCCATGGTTGTGAGTCAGCGCTTGTACTGTGGCTTTCTTTTATCTGGTCCTTTGTCTTCGTGTTCGCGCTGTTGAAATTAAAAATGAATAAGTACCAACTCGCCCAACAAAGTATCTTGGTAATCCACTACCGCATCCACAACTGCTAATCGGTACGCCGCCCAACACAATGCAAAGCTTTAAAGCGGCATGAGATGTGGTAGTGGCCTTTTGAAATGTTTGTGTTATTTTTTCTTTAATTTTTGGAGCACAGCTCCTAAATGCAGAGCGTTTGATTAAGAATGTTTGCGAGCATGACAACTTTAAATGATTAATTTCAATGGTGCACCACTTTACCTGCTTAGTGCGTGCGAAGTAGTAGTAATAGTAGTAGTATGTGGTATTTTATTATATATCAAAAAGGAAGGAGTGTCAAATCGCATAGAACATGCTTCTATACAATATGCTCGCAGTGAGGAAGCAGTTTTGCTTGGCACTAAATTAACAATTAAACAGCACAGTTCCCCGGCAAAATTTTAATAATCCTCCGCAGACCTGTATCCAGAAGACAATGCACTTATAGTCCTTCAAAAATATTTCATAATACTCAACACCGCAGAGCTTCGCACAAGGGCAAGCTGTGAAGTTAAAAAAAGTAAGAGGGGGGGGGGGGGGGGAGGGGGAAGAATCTATAATAACTGCATTTATTTTACCCCTTCATATATCTACAGATATATTTTTATTCTGCGCAGCTCTGCCATTGAGCTCGATTTAAAACCTCACGGCTAGATTTGGGAGACCGGTATTTTAGTTTCAAAAGAACATGAGACAGGGGTACATCAAAAGCTGCTTTGTCACCTATTGAACACCGCGCAAGGTGCCTTATTCGATACTCATTTTGTTCGCCAGTAATCTGTCAATAAATCATTGCACCTCACCTACCTTGCCGCCAATTTTAAGACACCGCGTCAGTGGTAGTACAAACGTTTTGGTGCTAACCATTCACATCAGCGCCAATTTTTGTTGAAGCATATGAACCGTGTATAAGTGCATCAAACCCGTGACAAAATGAAACATAAAATCAGTTTTACGCACTCTCAGCATAGACCCCTCTTTTTTGCCTCTCCTCCACTGACTAATGCTATCAGTGGTGCTCAAACCGGATGCTCTTTTTCGAATCATTAAGAATATGGCTAGCGGACATATTTTTTCGAGATATTTGATATGGCAAGAGCTTAAGTTATTTCAGTCAGGTGGTGTTCCGCCAGTTGCGCAAATCGGTGATTCTCTTGAATAAAGGCTAGTACGCAGTCCTTTTTCTGGCTATGGTGAAGGTCTAGCTGTGCTGTCCTCATATCCATGAGAGCAATCTGGCTTTCGTGCTTCTCCGACTATGGCCAAGGTAGATACCGCCGCATGACAAAGGTGCCAAAAAAACAATACACTTTTTTTTTTAGTATGGGACATGCTGGGTTTGCGTTTTCCCGCAGTTGAGATATGTTTTGGTATTACAGCTGCACAACGGCGTACTTTTTTCAGTAGCGAATAAGGACAGGTCAGTAGGAAAGCAGTAAAAAGAAACAGAAGTCTAAATGATTATTGATGATTTATACAGCTAACAAAGCATCTTGTTTATTTTCTTCTTTTTTCTTGCCAGGGGGGGGGGGGTGGTGCTGATGAGAACTTGAGGGATTAGGAACATGAAAATAAAGAAAGAAGGATCATAGAAGGGTCAAAAGAAAGAAAGAAGTTCAAGCATTTGATGCGCGATTTATGTTTTTTTTTTTCTCTTAGTTTATAGTGTGCGCAGCCGACTGTCGGACTGTCCAGTAATTCTAAACTGTTATGCAAGCAGAACAGACAAGCAAATAACTGTACCAAGATTATGCAAAATTTTCAAACTGATTAAAATACAATACGAACAGAGGTTCTCGAAACATGTTCATTTGAGGTAAGCTGAGTTAAGGCTTTTCTTCATAGTACTGGGCAAGGTTCTCAAGACATAATTAAACGTGATGCTACTTTTGTGGTCACATATTTGCAGACGGAGCTGGCTCTGCTCTTCGACGCGGTGTCGCTGTTCGCCCGGGCCCTACACGACATGGAGCACGTGGACAACTTTGAGCTCAAGTCTTTCTCCTGCGAAGCGCCCTCTAACTGGAGCAACGGAGAGGCGCTATTGCAACGCATGAAAACGGTGCGGTTCATTTACGATAGTTTACAGGTGCACAAAATGCAAACTTAAGAAAACAATGCTCTTCGTGAACCTCGTAAATAGCATTGACGCCGGTGCTGGTGTAACTGAGTGCACTAGCGCTTGGTGTATACACTAATAGTCTAATTGTTTGGTCATTAACGTTTCGGCCATCTTTATTGTTTTGTTAATTCAAGTGTTTCGTGAACGACAAAGGAATGAAAATTAAAAAACAAAGCAAAGCTGCAACGATATCGGCACTGGGTGTGGAGATGTGTCTTGTATATATGGAATGGTAACAATATTCCCTTACTCGACTTTGCTAGACCCCACACCAAATTTCAAGTCCCCCTATTAGCCGCAAACCTGGTTGCCTGAGCTGAGATATAATATGGGGCTCTCGGTTTAATTCTGGGTTTATAAACCGCATCATGCACGTAGGGCCCTGCTCGTGCTGCGCGTTCATGCAGATTCGCCCAGCTGTCGAAGTCTCGAAACCACGAAAAACGACTTTCCGATCACAAATCTCCTTTTGGTATATATAAATTACCAATTATCTATTTCCGTTTGGTGCGTAAGTCACAATACTCTCATATTGCGTGTCCTTTCCTGAGCAGGTTTTGTAGCCAACGGTAGGTTGTTTTAAACGTGATAAGACCTCTTGAAAGTTCACACGGTGGTATCGCCCTCACATGTGACATGGCGAATGTCAAGAATATCCAATAGCTTTCTGACCAATGGCACAAGCGCGATATCAAATAGGATGACGGATGCCACTGATTTTTGGAGGCTACTTCAGTTTGGTACTTAAACGCTGCTGAAGAAATGGGGCGAATCAAACAAAGACGACATTTTTCTCTTCACGAGGCGTTCACGGAAAACGGCTGCTATACTGCCAGGTCGACACACCTCGGGCTGGAGCGTGTCCGCGCCCTCTGTTCTGCCGTCAAGAGACCAAATAATTCTGATCGTCCATATCCCAGATATCGAAGCAGCCGACCAGAGCTCATCGGGGACTTTGCTGTGAGTACCAAGGAGGGATAAATCACATTTCGCGCTTGACTGAGGAAAGACGGCGGCATCATATGCCACGGAGGGATCATGGTCCGTAACACGAACACCACGGAAACTCTTCAATACTAATTGGGCTGGCGCCCTGACACCATCATAGGAAATTCGAAAATTCGGAGCATCCAACAAAGCAACCATGACTTTCGCGGGTAAGAATAATCCACGCTACAGGCATTATGACAATATATATTTCATATGCCTTCTCCCACATCGTCACCCATCATGACCTTCTTTCTTCTCTCCTTCCCCTTCCCCAGTGCAGAGTAGCAGGCCAGATTTGAATTATTCGGGCCAACCTCTCTGCCTTTTCCTATCAATAAATCCATCTATCTATCTATTGTCGTCTGTATGCAATACTATTAAAGAGTTATCCTAGCCTGCGGCCAATGTGGGATTATCGGGCATTGTGCGGATGAAGTGCACACCTGCAGCCAAAAACGTGTGGACTCTGCGGATTCCAAGCATGCTCAAGTGGGGGAGGTGCCGACCCTTTACATCTTTGTTCCCCAATGTTCACTGTAAGGTGGTGTTCATGCCATCAACTCTTGCGACTTTGCGGCAAAAATTTTCATTCATAAGATAGACCTTCAAACGGGCAGGAAGAAGAAAATGGAAGAAAAGCCACCATCTTGGTGTTCCCTGCGACCATCCTCAGCAGGGAACTTTCAACGTCAGAATGCTGGAGCATCTACTGGAGGAGCTGAAAAGTGACCGTTGAAGGATCACAAACAAGGCGGACTGAAAAAACGAGCAGCGAAAATGCTCGGCGGGACCGGGCACTGGGAAAGCACTGTCAATACTGGACACCAGGAGAGTAGTTCGGGCAAGGTTGCTTCTTTTAAGGCGGAAGCCTTTATTGCCTCATCGTTGTCGTCTGTAAAAGCGTCACGCTTTTGCGGCAGCTCTTATTGGTCGAGACTTGATGACGTCATGGACGTCTCGAAAAATCAGAGCACCACCAAAGTATGCGCAAACTTTGTGCGTGCCTTATAAGGCCATATGCCATTCTATGATCAATTACTAATTATTGACAAATTAGTTATATACTAATTAAAAATATTTACTTATCACTGTTTATTAATTTATTACAAATCATTACTTATAGCTGAATACTATTTACTACTTAATGGGTAAATACTTATTTATATCTAATAAATTATTATTCACGAATTGCTGCCAGTTGCATGAAAAATTATTACAAATAATTGCCGCGCACACGTTAAAATCAACCACTTAACAGTAAACCTAGAACTGCAAAGATATAAGGAGTGTGATCTCAACACTGCCCAGCAGAATTCACTAAATGATGCACGCGCAGAATGTGAAAGAGTAGTCGCTCGCTTTACTCGTAGCAGCATTCATCATTACATGCGCAGCAGTCGTGTAGCAGAATGCAGCACTCAGGTTTTCGCCTTTCATCACTTTAGTCGCCAAAATGTCCTCGAACTTTTTTGCTCTCTAATCAAGCCCCAATTACTCTGTAGCTCTCTACTACAGCTCCTCTTTCTCTCTTTCCCCTTTCACTCATACCTTCCTCCCTTTTCTTACGGTCCGGTTGATGCGTCCACAGAAAACAAGCGAGACAGTTACCGCGCCTTTCCCTTCCTATATATCAATCAGATTATCAAGGTCGCGCAGCGCTGAGCTAGATCAAAGAGCAGCACTCGGGGCTCAAAACAAGAAATTTAATAAACTGTAATCCAGAATAAATCTGCCTCATTTTCCCTGTCTTCCCGTGGCCGAAATAATGAAGAGTGAGCTCGCCCCGCCGGGGTGGTGCAGTGGTACCCTTTGTAAAGTTGTGGACTGTGATCTTCGAGCGGCTAAATCTGAAAAGGGCAGGTGTGTTGGCAATGGCGAGGGCGATGGCTGCTTCCTCTGCGGCAATGGAAGTGAGATCAGGGATAGTGGCGACGGAGAGGGATGTTTGTGTATTGGAAACAGTGGCCAGGGCATAAGCGGGGTGCGAGAGGTAGGGTGCTGGATCAACATACTCGGCGTCAGGCCGTGTACCGTGCTGGCACCAGAGAGTGGAGGCACGGGCAGATCGGCGAGCGGCATGATGCTCAGGGTGCATGTTCTTGGGAAGGGGATTGACAGTGAGCATGGAGAAGAGGGAGCTGGGCAAGGAATGGGTGACACAAACAGGGGAGACAAGGGTCAAGCGAAGTGAAGTAGGAAGGGCTCTGCCAGGGATGGTGCGAGATAAACGTTCGAGTTGGACCACGCGATGGGCCTCCACAAGCTCCGAAAGATTATTGTGGACGCCCATCGCCAGCAGACGAGAAGGGGTGGTGGAATTGGAAAGCCCCGAGAACCGCGAACTGCTCGGAGATTCGTTCAAGAGCTGCAAGCGTTTACGATCAGCTTCCTTGGCCTTGGTACCTGGAGAATCGCGCTGACGTTTCAGACGCATGCGTTCACGCGCCTTCGCACGTCGCGTAGAAGGGCTTTGGGGAACCCGTTCATATGTGTCTGGCTGTTGCCCTCGTTCTCGTTGAGCTTCTCGGCTTGCGTTCGCGCTCAGCAGCCCTGGAATGCTTAGTGTTTGGGGACACAAAGGCTCGGCGAGGGGGCATCTTGACACACCGTCGGCCCAAGCGCGACTGCTGACTACTGCAAAACAGCTCGTACGTCTAAAGTCCATCCCGCCGCTTCATCGTCTGGGCTCCGGCCCATTCTGGGCTAGAAGGAAACGAGGCAGCAGATGCCGCCGCCTGCGCGCTTTCTAACCGGGCAACCTCGTCTCCTTCCTCCTCAGCAGAATTTACACCAGCCTACACTTCCAGAGAAATTACGCAGCTGTACTAAAACAGACACAATATTTACCCCCACCCGTGTAAAGGATTAACAAGAGCGGAGGAACGCGCGTGTTTTCGCCTAATTACGAATACCATGATGTGCCCGGCGTCACTTAAAAACTTTGACGGTGCCTTCTCCAGGGAGTGCCCGCACTGCGGGGAAATGTCCTCGGACCTTTTCCACATGGTGTGGGCGTGCCCCTCCAACCCTGCCTTTGCACCTAACCAAAACACTACCCGGGAGGACTGGGAGGCGACCCTACTCGCCTGCTCCGACCTGACAGCCCAAAAGGCCTTGGTCAAAAGAGCAATGGCGGCAGCGGAAGCCACTGGGGTCCCGTACTAGGGACTCCACCTAGTATTTGTGAGGGGAAGGGCACTAATCCTGACCCCAGAGCAACCTTCATGTAACTCCATATTTTATTAAACGTCTTCACCACCACCACAGTTTTGCATAGCATCACGCATGACTATAGACGGTCTTTGCCATTGTTCTCCAACAATCAATTACACAGCCCGCACCAGATATCAATGTATGCCAGATTTCCAAGACGTTTCGCTGCTTGTCTATGAATCTCTAGAAACGACCACATGTTGTACTATACATTACTATTGTACAATTTTGGTGCTAATTAGTGGATTAGCACCAAATTAGGGTTAATTAGTACTAACTAGTTTGATTAGTGTCAAAATAATGGCAATTATTTTTGGTAATTGGTACCTATTTATTTCTAACAAATCAGGGTTGATTAACACAAACAAAAGAGAGCAATGGTTAGCCTTGACCGCCTAGTTAAGAGCAGAGACATTAGTCTGCCAACCAAGATCTGTATAACTCGTGCTATGGTCGTTCCAGTTGTGATGTATGGATGCGAGAGTTGGACTGTGAAAAAGGCTGACCACCGAAGAATTTACGCGTTTGAATTGTGGTGCTGGCGAAGACTCTTGAGAGTTCCTTGGACTGCCAGAAGATCAAATCAGTCGATATCGTCGACCATAAACCCTGACTGCTCATTGGAGGGTCAAATTCTAAAGTTAAAGCTCAGCTACTTTGGTCATCTGATGATAAGAGAGGAGACGCTGGAGAAAGATCTGATGTTGGGAAAGGTTGAGGGTCGCCGGAGAAGGGGTAGGCAGCGAACGCGATGGTTAGATGGCATCCTCGATTCACTGCAGATGAAGTTATGTGATGTTAGGAAGATAGTGAGAGACCGGAAAGCGTGGCGTGACATGGACCATAGGGTCACGAAGAGTCGGCCACGACTGAACGACTGAACTGAACTGAACACCCAATTAGGACTAACATTATTATACGGTGTTTGATTAGTGCTATTAATCAGTCTTCATTGTTAAGAAGTTTTGCGGGTAGTCTAGTAGCTAGTAATTGATAGCTAGTAAATGTTTATGGCCATTTTTTTGGTCGCTGCCAATGGTGTGACTCCCTCTGCGAACGGATGACAGTATGAGCCATTAAAATTGGAGGACGCCTAAGCTTTGATTTTGAGAGTGCGCAGCGATAGTATTTAAACGCCAATGCTTTGAAGACGATGGATGAATAAATAAGGGATTGGACTGAGTACAGTTGCTATATAGGCTTTGCCACAGTTCCGCGTTCCTTTTCTTTCGCCGCCAAGCAACCGTGTAACACCCTGAAGCCAACCCAACGGTACCATGGCTGCATTGCATCATCCGTAATCGGCACGGTGTGCCGTGCTGTCTGCGAGCATAGCGACGATGATTAGGACAGCAAAAGTAATTCCTTCTCCACTCCTTTCAAGTCTGGATGTACGGATCCCGCAAAGACGACGTATGGCTTGGCTGCACAACTTAGTTGCTTATGCGGAATATTCACGCAACTCTGGCAAAGCCTATACCCTAGAATTGAGTATCGGTTCGCGCCATCTGTCGCTGCAGCGCCGTACGATCGAAGGAAGCTTTGAGTGGGCGCCACATCACAGGTAAGCAGAGCGAAAATGTTCTTGCTACTCGCTTAACTATTACTTTAGTAATTAGTTGCTAAATACCACTTAAACATTAGCTGAAAGTCATAGGGCAATGCATACATTATGTTGACCTTTATTCGGTGCGAAGCAGATCGGTTCTGTGGCGAAGTGCGTGCGTGCTCGCCTCGCACTGTGAAACAACCGTGCGACTCCATGAGTTTCCGCAAAAGTTTTATTGTTTCTTTTCTTCCGATTTTCTCACTACAACAACAGTGTCGACCGGCTTTTTTTGCGGCAGGGGGTCTTAGCGCGGTTGCTTTAAAAAATAATGAAAACATGACTTCGACCTGGTTAGAAGGAGGCACCAACAATTCAGTGGTGGCCTTTGTTTGCCCACTATCTTATTTAACGAAGAGGCGCCCGTGTGCTATGCACATTAGAGATCCTCAGGTGGTATAAATTACTCTGTAGCCCTCGACTACAGCATCTCTTTCTCTCTTTTCACTTCCACTGCCACCTATCTCGCTTCACGTAAGGCCTAGTTTCGGGGGACGTATTCAGAGTTGGCGTCGTTATTGAAAGTGTCGCTATCTTCCTGACCTCGAGTTATCTGGTTAGTAGAAACGCCAGAACTGGAAGTGGTAGTGACATCTGGTTCCGGCGTTTCTACCAATCAGTTGACTCGAGCTCGGGGACAGAACGATACTTTCAATACCGATGCAAACTCCGAATACTGGTCAGGCGTCACACAGGAACAAGTGTGGCAGATACAGCATCTTTCGTTTCCTGTAAACCTAATAATATTATTAAGAAATTATGAAAACACCACCGATTGAAACGGTGGTGTTACAGAGGTTATCGCTGCAAGAGACCGCTTTCGCTCTGTTACCAGGTTCAAGCTATGTTTAAACCCCATCCAAGGTTTTTAATTCATGCATGTAATGATATCATTGCAGCGTCATGCCCAGATAATGATATGCAAAAAATGGATGTGTCAGTATTTTTCTGTCCTTTCAATCATCGAAAACCCAGACTTGCGCAACATATGCGGTGTCGTTGAGAGACTATAAGCAAACCTTTTTAATCAAGAAGAACAATGATAACATTAAGCTATATGAGTTGCAGATTAGCTGCACTTTTTTTATTTGTAATCGTTCTTTGGACTGTCATTTTTGTTGAAAATATCGAGAGGATGAGCGCATATAATACCTTGGGGCGGAAAATTGTGCAAATGAATGCAGTGCATCGGAGGAAAAGTAGAGTGCTTAGAGCTTTAGTTGTGACGCTGTCAGTCTGTCAGCATGCTATATCTAGGACTGCTTATCGCAGATCCGAAGGCTTAGGCACTTGCAGGTAAACACCGGAGAGAAAATTTTGCTTTCAGCAGCATAGTTTAACAGAAGAGGCTTCTTTTTCCAGGTCATACGCATAAACATAATTTCATAATAATTAACACACCTTTTCCACAGGTAACTTCCAGTAACTAACCATCTTAGAGAAATCCTTATCTTTTAACCGGAACTGATCTTCTGTAGTACTAGTCTTTCTATGCGATACACAGTCGTCCGGGTGCAATGTAGTAGAAACTGATGTATAGGCGACAGCATCATTGATAAAAATTAAGCGAACAAGCGGCCTAAGAAGGAACTGCTGAGAGTGCAGGAATGAAAACGAATTGGACTGAAAGAAGAATGATTTACAGCCACAAATTCATGAAGATTTCTGAAGTAAGGTGCAATCTATTCCAGTAATTTGCAATGTTTCAGTTCAGGCATGTTATGCGAAACTTTATAAAATCCTTTTTCAAAGACGTGCGTAAATATGGCGCCATAACTTTCATTCATTGACTGCCTGCCTGAAATTGTGTAGTTAGTTAGCTGAGGGGCGTTGGAAAGTCTCTAATAAAGTCGTGCTTGCATTAGTTATTGTCGTGTTTGCGCGCCGTCGATGTAGAAAAGACGTACGCGCTACTGTTAAACTGTTAACTTCGTTTATTCACTCGTTTATTCACTAGATAAGAGGGTGCGACCAGCGTCGGCTAAGGCGTAGGCCGAACTGGCGAACGGAGGGAACGGAGGCCGGAGATGGGGATGGGGCTTGCTTCCCAGAACTAGAGGAGAGTGAAGGAGCCCGCCGTGGGGGGCGTCCCGCTGAGCGCAGACAGGCGGCGAGTCCTCCCGGCGAAGCGCGAAGAGGGGCGCGGGCCTGTTCATTAGCGCGCACTGCTCCAGTCACAACAGAACGGACGAGCACAGCACTTGGAACACTACAGTTATACACTTAGGTTTTCACGCGTTTATGAAATATCAGTCCTAAAGGCCTACATGCTGTAGGATTTATTTACATAGAGCAGTAATTCGGGATAGATTTTCTGCTTTGTGTTTTGCAATTTCATTTGATTTTCGCAGTTCTCCAGTCATCCGATAATTTGCCTTCGTTTAATTGCTCGTGAAAGGAGGTGCATGAATACTCAGAGCACCCCTCTGCACAACGCTTTATAAAGGCATTGGGAATGCTTTTCGGGAGATGTTTGTACGCCAGCCTTTAATTATAAATTTAGAGCACCTGCCTCATGAATAACTTCATCTGGAATCGGGGGTAAATTCGTATAACTCGAAGGAAAAGAGTCGTCATAAAGCGTGAATTCCGGTTTGATATTATTCTTCACAATCATGCACACCTAAGCACCACACTCACATATTGTAATTATTTTAATGCCCGCGAGCATTTCGTTGCGGGCTAGTTGGCTTAACATTGCTTAAATGGGAACGGCGCAAACACAGGACAAAGAGAGGAGCAAATAACAAAGGCGCTGCGTGGTCGTTCGAAAACAGCCCATGTATTGTTTATTCATCTCCTTACCCTGTGTTGGCGGTGTTCCTTTTCATGTAGGATAGATGTATCATGTGATCGTGCTGCTGGAGGGGGAACAGTTTCCGACTCCTAATGTATTTTTCATTTGGTTAGCTTTCTGCATTGAGCGCAATGTTTCGGTGTGACCATCAGGTTGGATTATGAGAGCTATATTGTAATTTTCGAAACGAAGCATGTGACGCACTGGATGTAAAGAAACTTATATATTCCTTCAGTCAAGGTTTGCATTCATTATGTAAGTGTAGCAGCTTTGTGGAAAGAAATACTTCTTATGCATAGCATTCGAGCTTTCAACATTTTTTTACCAGCACTCTTTACAAAAAAGAAATCAATAAATGAACCTAAAGCATTGCACACTGTAGTAAAATCGTTAGCAGCTTGGAGCAGGAAAAGGGAAATAAAAACATCAAACGTAATCTATTGAATAGTTTAAGTTCAATAGAAATACCAAGTCCATTTGGTGTTTTTGGCAAACAAGTTCGCGACTGTATATTACCATATAATTCGTTTTTTTTTTATGATTCTTTATAACTTTTTTCTCTTTAGTATCAGTACAACGAAGGAGTTAGGGGGCCTCATTACGGTTCCTAAAAATGAAAGAATATTTTTTATAATTTCATTGAGAAATTGTTCATTGTAGCAGCAGATGTAGAAGGCAATGTTGGGAAATAGGCGACGGGGACTTTGGAAAACAACAGTTGAAAATAAACGTATAAAATTTGTGAAGCAGGCCCCGCCAGTTCAATCAGAGAGCATGCTTATGTCACCGTAATAACATTCGACGCAATGCACTATGAATCGATTATTGCTCTGTATTAAGTTACTTTTCTGGATCAGTAATCGACTACGGTAATCAGTTTCATTTTAAAATGAGTGATTGTATTTGTAATTGGTTACTTATTTTCTTCAACGGGTACACCGCCGGTTCTTGAACTGAGCTGAGGGCCGTGGACGGCAAAGTTATATTGGCTAGAAAAAGAGAAGTTTAAAACGTTATGGACCGTTACAAGAAACAGCTACAGCTGCAATGTTTTTACTAATCCTGTGGAGGTGTTTTTCTCGTTTTTAAATATAAATTGCGAAAAAATGATACTTCGACTTCAGATCATATCAATGGCTTTACTCAGAATAGAACCCGCTTTGAAATACTGCCCCAGTTGTACTTTGCGCACGCACTGGCGGTTGATGTATTATGTAAGAGCTCGGCACCTAATGATGTCTTTTAAAAAAAGCAAACAGTACACCCGATTTCATTTCAGACTTGTGCAAGCATTGTGGATAGCTATGTGTAAAGACGGTGTACTGCTTTTGACTCCCAAGCGGGTCCCAAAAGACTGAATTTGGTTTTCCAAACGATTTCGTCTTCAATAAAGGCTTAGATACATTTAACTATAATACGCGGCATATATTTTACTCTTATAGTTTGTCGACGATAAGCACAAAAAATCAATCGCGTCCTTCTCCCTCACCGAGCTCCTTCGAGAGTCCTACCTTTTCCAAGCGTGGATCAATAGCGGCGCAGAAAAAGACAGCCCAATTCCCTGTATGCATTAATCCTGGATAGGAGTGCCACTTTACACTTCCTGGCCTTATTTCTCCTAGTATACGGAGTGAAAAGGCAGTTCCACCAACGGAAATAGAAATCCTCTCTCTAAATCGATCGCAGAGTCTGAATCGCAGGAAGCAAGCGCTAAAAACACGGAGACATGCACCAGCAGGAGCCAAGGAATTTATCTTCAGCTGAAACCTTAGTTGCTCCTAGAAAACGATCGTCTTTTATAGATAGAGCAGTGACACTGAAGTCACTAATGTGTTGCGCCGTGTGCCTGTGTTTTTATTTGTACATATGCTCTTTTTATTTCGCTCACTTTTTCTACAGCTTTGTCTTCTTTGCTGGTGGTACGCTTTGCTTGATTGCAGTACTTTCGCTCATGGTTGTCTCATGCGTTTTCACTTGCGAGACTAAGCTTTCTTTTGGCCACACAGGGAAATTTATCTGCCTGAGACTAGTTTACGTAGACTGGGCTACAAGCACACATCAGTTCAGTTCAGTTTCGGTTCAGTTTGTTGCCTTAAAAGTCCCCCGTAGGTGCATTACACAAGGAGTGAGTTCTTATACAAACAGTAAGTATAATGGTAAGTAATTATTGACAAAAATGGTCAGATACAATTTAAAAAACGAAGATGGGCAGGTAGTAACAGCGATTTCGTGGGGAAGGCCGTTCCAGTATGTGGCGGTACGGAAGAAGAATGAAACAGTGAAGGTGGTGGTCCAGGTGCGCGCGAGCGCAACTTGAAACGGGTGGCTGGTTCAATACGATATGCGTGCTACTGCTGTGATGTAGGGCGCTTGATTAAGGGATGAAAAAAAGAACTTGCGATACAATGAAAGGCTGCAAATGCGACGCCGACATAAAAGTGTTGATAAACCTGATTCTGTTTTTAGACATGAACCGCTGATGTTATACGAGTATGATGCATGAATAAATCTTACAGCGCGATTTTGAACTGATTCTAAAGCGTTGGAGAGATATGCGTGACGCGGATTCAAAATGGGTGATGCATATTCGAGGCTCGGCCTAAAAGATTTTTATATGCTGGTAGCTGTACATGGTGCCGGGGCATTCCGCAGATTTCATTTAAAAAACCTAAGGTTTTGTTAGCTGAGAAAATAATGTAAGTGACATGTGTTCTCCAAGACAAATCTTGAGATAAGGTTGCGCCTAAGTATTTGTAAGACTGCACCAGTTCTAGGCGCCTGTTAACAATTGTGTAAGGGAAGAAAAAAGAACTTCGACGGTGGGAGAAGGATATGCACTTACATGTTCTGGCGTTTAAGGTCATTAGGGAATTGTTTCACCAATCTGAAATGCTATTAAGATCGTTTTGTAGAACAGATTGGTCAGCTGGGTTATTAACAGTGCGTTAAATGACGCAATCGTCTGCAAGCAAGAAGGGACACACTGAGGTAAGTCACTAACGTATATTAAAAACAACAGGGGACGAAGGACAGATCCTTGGGGCACGCTGGAAGTTACTGGGAGGGGGCTAGATAAATTATTGTTGACCGAAACCATTTGCGTACAATTAGACAAGAATTCCTTTATCCATATATGAACATTAGGGTCCAGGTTCAGCAGTTGAAGTTTTAGTAGCAAGCGCTGGAGAGATACTTTATCAAAGACTTTTGCAAAATCGAGATAGATTGCGTCAGTTTGCGCATTTATGTCCATATTAATATGCAAGTCATGAACAAAGAGAGCTAATTGTGTTTCACAGGAAAAACCTTTGCGGAAACCAATCTGTTATGGGGGAAAAAAGCTAAGAAAGAAATAATTTGGGAGTATATGACATGTTACATTATTTTGTATGGGACGCTTGTCAGTGAGATGGGTCGATAATTTAATGGAAAGTTTCTGTTACCTGATTTGTAGACTGGAACGACCTTTCTCACCTTCCATCATCCGGCATGGTTCCTAAAGAAAGTGACTGTGAGAACAGAGAACAGCAATGACAAGTATGAAACAAACGTGTGTCTTATGTTTCTTTGAATTTTATAGTTAATACAATCAATGCGAAATAATGAGGATAGTTTAGACTTCTGGATTACGGACGATTTCCGTCTTCATAAAATGTAATGCTTGGTATGGCGCCTCCCACATTGACAGAAGGAAAAGAAAAGGGCGTTTCTATTTCTTTCGTGAAGACTGAAGCAAATGCTGAGTTAAAGGCGTCAGCGCATTCATCATTGGTAATAACTTCGTGTGAGTCATTGATGAGGGTAATAGCGGACGTTGGGTGAGTGTTAATTACTTGCCAAAACTGGTTTGGGGTAGTATGCACCAAATTTGGTAGTGCAGTACCATAAAATGAACGCTTTGCGTCGCGGATCGCAGTCGAATATTCGTCTTCAGCTTCGTAGTAGTTTCGCCATCGAAGTGGTTTGCCCTTATTTTTAGCCGCCCGATATAGACGCTTTTTTTTTTCTAGTCTGTTTAAGGATTTAGTAAACAATGGTTTTTGGTTACTGACGTGGTTGTTGGCAGTTGGTATATGTTTGTTAGCCAAATAGGTTAACTTATTCTTAATATCCCCCAGCTATCCTGCATCGATTGATCGCGATTGGAGATTGAAACGTGGGAAAGAAGGTAATAAGTCCTTAATTTATTGCCTCATAATTACCTTTTTCGCAAAGTGTTATATTTTTCTTTCGGGTCCTTTTTTGTGTTACATAAAACGAGAAGGTGGCATGGATGACTTATGGTCACTAATTCCTCGAATATTTGTAATGGATAAGATCGCACCGGAATTATTAGCATAAGATCCAGAATGTTTTCTGATTTTGGCGTAATGCGTGTTGGCCCTGAAACTAATTGTGTACAACCAGAGTTCAAACAGATTCAATGAAGTTCCTTTTCTCAACTGGACTTATTATTGAAGAAGACGGAGGGTTACACCAGTCTGTGTTTGGGGAGTTAAAATCCCCGACAAGAAGGATGGAGTCATTGGGTAGCTTGTGAGATGAATTAAGTTGTATTGAGCTTATTACAAAAGTCAGGAGTGGAATGAGGAGGCCTGTAGCAGAGTCCGGTTAGCACTGTTATTGGTGGGGCGCTACACAGTAACCAGATAATTTCGAGCTTAGAGTTTACATTTACAACGGACATAAACTTTTCTGATGAACTGCTATCAGAACGTCACCGCCCCATGTCACATCGACAGAATGCACAAGCACGTAACTCTGTTGCTTCTATCCCGGAGACGCTTTGTGAATATGCAATGGCTTGGCATATAGGCGAATGTATTGTGAAATCTTTGGCGGGCCTATCCCTCTAAAGAAACTCATTAATATTTCTTTCCAACGAACATTAGGATTTGTAGATTTGTAAGGAATACCAAGATGGAAAATGTTCGAATGTATGAGAGCACAAAAGCTACTTCATTTATTGTTAGATGTTCACCAGGCTTCAAACATAAGTGTAGCAAAATTATTTTTGATATTTTCCTATTGTGTTCTATCCATGCTTACTGTGACATGAGAATTTTTCGAGCAGAGTACACTACGGGGGTAAATATTTACATATTTTGGTCCACATTTCTGCACTCATACATAAATTATCAGTTGACAACTTTTAGCATTTTCACGCTATTTTCTAGTCGTTCGATATCAACATGCGCTTTTTGGTTTTCGAAACGTTTGTATTTCAGAGTTCATAACTTTTTCTCCAATAAGCTTAAGGGACAATGCAGGATTTTTTGCGTGTTTTCCATCTCTCTTTGTTCGAGACAATATGCGTGGACTGTCAGGTATGATCATAATCCTACAAACGTTTATAGTTTAAACGTTTTGCTTATGACGTATGGTGTTGACGTCCCAAAGCGACTCAGGCTATGAGAGACGGTGTAGGGAGGGCTCCAGAAATTTCGGCGCCCTTGGGATTTTTAACGTGCACTAACATCGTACAGCACATGTGCACCTTGTTTTTAGTCTCCGTCAAAATGTGGCCGCCGCAGTAGGGATTCGATCCCTTATCCTTGAACCGTATCAGACATTGCAAGTTTCATCGCATTTTTTATTAAATCTGTCAGATGGCAAGAAGGACTGGCGATATTTTAAAAGCGAAAGCCTTTACTACTGTCCTCCTTAGGTTCTTCGCCATGTGCGTATGTGCGCGTGTTTTTCCTTAATCCAAGGAGAGACCCCGTGGCAACTATGACGTCGCTCAGCCGCCTCCGCTGGCGTGCCGCCGAAACCAAGGTAACCGCGCTTTCGGCTGTGTCTAGTTACCTGGCAACCATGGCGTCACTCAACCACAGCTACTTTCGAGCCGATTAGCGAGTACCTTGCTTCTCCCGCAGGAAGGAGAAAAATCGACGTACACGGGACAAACGCCGTTGATTGTACGTGCTGCGTACGAAACAAAAATAATCAAAACAAAACACTATTTCGTATGTTCACAATTCGACACACAGCAAGGAAACACTCAACGGAAGAGAGAAAAACAAAACTGCTGCCCCCCCCCCCTTCCCCCATTTCGGTACACTGAAATATTTCTGCGGAGTAAGCTTCTCATCTAATCGTAATTATGCAGTCAAAGGCAATTACCAGCAAATAAATAGTGTTCTGCCCCCAAATTTTAGTTTTCTCTCTTATTTTAAAGTAGCCATCTATCAATAGTAAGGATTAGCTCAAATGTTTAAGTTTTCTGGACGGCCATCATGCTCTGTATGGTTTTCAGAGCGCAGCGCTTTGGCGGCCGTTCGGCGCCAAAGCGTCGGCGTCGCCATCGCCATTGGCGCTGTCCCTCGTAACCTGATCTGCAGCTGGGGCAGCATGCGCTCCTGCCGCCATCGTTCGCCGCTACGTGTACCCCCCCTCCCCCCCCCTTCTTCCTGCGTGGCGGCGACGGTGGTCTCCTGTTGCCGAAGCGCCGGCTCGGCATCAGCGGATCACAATGCGTGCATACAAAGTAGAAACGCAGAGCCACGTTGACTTCACTCGCTAGCGGCGTCAGGTGCATCAGTCAGTCGCTGTTATCTCTTCCCCGCGCAACGTTCCTTGGGCTCACGCGCTTACTCCCGCGACCTCCCGATAACTTCTTTTAAGAACTGGAAAACCCCTGGCGCAAAAAGTAACACACCAAAGGGGGAGACGAGGGGATAGTGGACAGGCGCCAGTCCGTTGTCCCCTTGTCTCTCTTTTGTGTGGGTTACGTTTCGCGCCAGAGCTTTTTCCCAGTTCTTAAAAAAATATTAGACCAACTAGCCCGGCAGCATACTTTATTGAGCTACTTCCCAATAACTTGACTGCTCTCTTCGCTCCTTCGCCAATGTCACCCCTATGCGCCGGCAATCAGAGCGCCTGATCGGTAGCGACGGATCCCGATATGTGCACCGCCCGAGCTGAAACGCATACCTCAATCTATCGAAAAGCTGAAACAGCTGATGAGCTGCACTCACATTTCACATTAGGAAGTAACGTATTCATCGGCAATTTTGTTTCTCTACTTTTTCATGCCTCGGAGAAAGAAAAAGAGGAAAACAAGTTTTTTTTTCTAATCTTTTCGTTTCTTTTCTGAGTTCTTTCATCTCTAACTTTATGCCGAGTTTTCCGATTAATGTACAAGTTATTATATTCACGAAGGTGAAGTATAGCAGAGCCAACGTAATACCATATTTTAGTCATCATAAGTATCTTTAAGTGAAAAGAGAATTTACCTAAAAGATGCATAATGCCAACTTGTTTCCAGTGAGCAGAGCGAGCAATAAAGTCAAGAAACATATTTAAAAGATGCCGCTGTGGTAGAATACATTATGGTAAGACGAAAGTGCGATCATATTCAGAGCGACCTTGCAGGACCCTTTACATCGCCGCCTGAATTAAAGCATACTGTTTAGGCCTTCAGGAAATCGGAGCTGAGCGCAGAGGAGTGGGAGCGTACGTACGTACGTGGAAAGCCATTCATATATGAAGGTGGAATTGTGCGTCTATTGCGGCTGTGCCTCAAACTGTGCCTAAGGCACTGAAAGGTATGCGAACTATCAATTCCTGTCGACAAATGTGCCTTACCCCTCAGAAGGGCAATACCCAAAGTTCGTAGAGATCTTTTTCAGGCGCACGATTCCCTTGAGCACAGTCTGCACTGGATGTTGGAAAGGAATAGCAAATCGCTTGCGACGGGTACCTGTGCACACAGAGCACAGGCGGGAATATGTAGAAACAGATAATATAAATTCACCATCGGAGACGCACGTATGATAGCAGTGCTGTGGGAGCTGATCACCACGTGTTGCTTCCAACGCCTCTAGGAATTTTGAGATACTTTCATAATTACAAGCAATCAAAATGCGGCAAGGCAACGGCACATGTAACTCATATCGTGGTAACTTGTCGGTTTAGGAGCATGAGCGCTCTAAATGGCTCCTGGCTAGCGTTGGGTAATATTTAACTACTCCAAATAGGATCTGTGCAGTGTTTTATCCATTCGGGGTTGTGACCATGTCCCAAGAAGTTTAACAGCCAAAAAATAGCATAGCCTCAGAATAGTAATTTTGTTAATGTTAAAAATAAATAATTAAGGAGATTCTTAGCGGCGAACATATTCAAAACGGCTTGAACTGTCAGCTATGGCTTCTTAGCTTTGCGATTTCTTGAAGCTTGTCGAACTACATCGCCTAGCTAAAAGGGTCAATGTGTATCGATCCCAGAGCTCTAGCTCTTCTCGACACATTACCTCTTCTCCGCCGGGGTGGCGCAATGGTTAAGGCACTAGACTACTGTTTCCAAAGGCGCGGGATCGAATCCCGGCCTCTGCGGCCGCTTTTGGATGGAGGCGAAAAGAAAGGCGCCCGTGTGCTGTGCGATGTCAGTGCACGTTAAAGAACCCCAGGTGGTCGAAATTTCCGGAGTCCTCTACTACGGCGTCTCTCATAGCCTGAGTCGCTTTGGGATGTTAAACCCCACAAACCTAACCCTATTACCTCTTCACTCCACACTGCTACCCGCCCTTTCCTTCTTATACGCTCCTCCCTTTTGTGTTGCGTGCTTTTCATTCTGCCTGTTCTTTTTTTTTTTGTTCCCCATAACAGAATGAGAGCCCGTTATATCTTTTTTCAGTGTCACATATTCGACGAATCTGCAAGCCCACAGGGCATGCTGCGCCAAAGCCTTGGCTAACTTGATGGTGCAGTTCTGAGTAGGTGCCTTTGTCGACCAAAGATTATCATAACGACAAGCTTGCCTGAACTGGAAGAAAGAAACGAAGTCTGCTCTTAATGCACTGAAAATGCACTGCGTTTGCCCATTGGATAGCTCGTTTCCATCGTCGACGGCTCTTCCATTAATATCAGATATGACACTACCGACAATGCGGATGTCGGAATGGACTTCACTTACATCTTTTTTTTATTTCTATTGTTGGCGCCAGAAATAAAAATGCGTCGCAGCAGTCAATTTCTGCCATCGATTCTTGACAGAGCAGCTAAGGACCAGATGGCTGCAGCTTTGATTTCTGTGCAGCACTGAATGGTAAAGGTTTACATTTTTACGATCTGCATTTATGATTCTAGATCAATTCAATTACCTAAAGTTCAGCAAAAGCAGTGAATTCATTAGAGTCCCATGCTGAACATTTTTCTATAGATGTTCCTGTTATATTGAAAGGCAGAAGCTGTCGTGGAAAGTAAGAATCTTCTCTACATGCTCGCCAGCGCTCTCTGAATATAACAAGGTGCCCAGTATGGACGATGGGCACAGAGAAACCATAATCGAAAGAATAGAAGGAATGATAAATCAGGAAAGCAAGATGAGGAGCATCTGATATGCCAATGAAAAAGCAAAGGAGCATCCATGTCATCAAAGCCACACCCGATTGGCTTCAGTAGAGAACTAAAGACGTTCGCACAAGCCTTTAGCGTCTCAATGACATGCTAGGACGCCTGAGTACGTACCTGATGGAAGATTAAAGTAGAAAATGAAACGTATCGGAGATTCCTTCGGATTAACACGGTATGTCCTGGGCCTACTCGTGGCACTAATATACTAGACCTATTTTTATACAACTCGTCAAATACGGTAAATCTTGCGAATGTCCATAGGGGATAATTAAGCGACTACCGTGCTGTAGTCGCAAATATTAAAACTAAATGTGTCAGATAAACAAGACGGCTGCCAGGAATGTCTACTTATAAAATAAAGGGAAGCATGCCAGTGTGATAACGGAGTTTCTCGGTTACTTACGAGCCCTTGAATGCCTCACTGCGGAGTGTTATGTTCGTAAAATGTTAAAGCTAAAAAAATAAAACGTTAGGGTAATTACTGCAGCGCCGATAACATTCACCTTAAGCAGCGTGACAAACCGCGGATGACTGCGCATGTGTAAGGAATACTGAGGAAACCAAGGAACATATTGTTACGTGGTGACAAGCGAAGAGGACGACACAACATGGCGACAGGATGAACGAAGATTTAATGTCTGGCCTAGCGCGAGGGCTCCTCTCGCGCCACTGCCGATCTTCTTCGCAACACTTCCCGGGGCCACCGAGCGATCCTCCCGATCGGTTCGCTTGAAGTTGATGGTGACGTGACGGTGAGGATGTTCAAGGAAAGACAGGAGTGAATGACTTGCTTGCCACCACGATGTGTAATGCGAGGGTAATTCACCTGCCCTGGAGCAACCATCTGTCACCAGAGTCCATGGGACCGATGGCTCAAGGTCACGTCGGGCGGCTTCGGCGGGAATTTGCGTGTTTGTGTTCATCGGTTCCTTCGAGTTATTCGGGTCTTTCGGGTCCTTCGTCTTGATTCTGGATGGCCGGCTTGTTCTCTTTGTCGTCAGGTCCGGGCTGGGGGCTGGGCGGCGGTAGTTGGTCAGGTCTGGGCTTGAAGGGCTGGGGCGAAGCTTCTCGGCGATGTCCCTGGGCCCTTGGTCGATGGTCCCAGCTTGCAGATGGCGTCGACACTCCAAGGCAAAGATGGGGATGACGTACGCCGCACCTCCAACCAAACTGTTACGTGGTGACAAGCAAAAAGGACGGCACAACATGGCGGCAGGATGACCGATGATGTCTGGCCTAGCGCGAGGGCTCCTCTTGCGCCACTGCCGATCTTCTTCGCAACAATATTTCAAAATGACCAGATAACTAAATAGGTTGATCACTTTGAAAACTTGCGTGCCTTAACGTAGGAGTGTAAGTGGAATAGTGAGAGCACGAAGTTAAGCTGCTATGAAAAAATTGGCAGTGAAATAAAATTGAATGACAAGGTTACGGAGCCCATAAAGTTTTAGTCCGTTGTATCAAATACGTTAGGTTCCAGCTGTGAAACCAGTAGAGCTAAATAGCCCAAAAATCAGAGCACTGCTATAACAATTAACCATCATTAAGGCGAAATGAACTAGATAACATTTCTACCCGGATTTAAAAAAAAACGCTCTCAACCTATTTCTTCTTAATTTTATGCTATCTACTCGAAGTCGTTATCTTGCGGTGCCCTTACAGGCGCCTGGAATATTGCGCACATTTTTTCCATTTTAAAGGAGAGTCAAAAAAAGAGGCGCTAAATATAGGCCCATTTCATTTACATTCATAACGAGCAAAATAATATAATCCATTTTATATAAAAAAAAAATGAAACAGTTTTCGACACACACCTTCATGGCTCGAAAACAACGTGAGACCCTTAAGGGTTTCTCTTGCGCGACACAACATATTGAATTTTATATTGACGTTGTATCTAATCCGGACAACGGCGGATAATCTTGAACGGATTCAGAGATTAGCAGTGAGGTTCGTGTTTTCTCGCTATCGAAGAACACAGTCCGCAACCGAACTTATTTCCCTTGCTGAGTTACAAACCTTGGCTATTCGTAGAAAAATATCTAGGTTCAGCTTCCTTTATCAACTTTATAACAATAAATTAAATTTAGATTGCGGCTTGTACTTGCGGCCGCCCGGGAGACTGTCATCTCGCACTAATTATTCCTTTGCAGTGATGTCGTATATGTCAAGAGTTGATGTATTTAAATTTTCGTTTCTACCTAAAATAATCATTGAATGGAACAACCTTGACAGAAGCGTATTTGGAAAAACTTGTTCGTTAGAAACCTTTGAGAAAGAGTTGGAAATTTGTTGTGCCGATTAAATGTACATTACCCACCCTGTCTCAGCCCCGAAGGGCTAACAGTACTTGCAAATCAATTAAAAAGAAACTATATATTTTCTTCGGCCTTCCCTGAGCAAGGTCTCGTTATGTCTATATGCCGCTTGAGTTTAATTTCAGTGCTACGTACCAAGCATACAATACTTACATGGATTGAAAATTCTCTATGCTCCCATCGACAGTGCGTGGTATGAACTAGGAAAAATCTTGTTTTTCAGATGTAAAATAATGTGTGCCATATTTCTTAGTTTTTGGACCACCATTGTTCCTAATAAACAGAAATGTTAATGCTAGGAATCCTTGTGACATTTATTCCTTGCTGGGGCGACCGCCGGTGTGCGGCCTTATAACTTTACATGTACTGCATCGAAATATCTTTTGAATATTTCTTCACGATCAGTGTCACTGAGATGCGGCTTTTATCAATTTTGTTTTGTCTAGCATGAGGCTCCGATATGTATTGTGACTGGATCCAGCCACGCGCGTGTATCCATAATGTTCTAGGTTGTGCTAGTCACATTTTACGCCAGAAAAAGAACGCTAGCAGACAACGGACCTGGAAGAGTCGTCTGCTAGCGTTCTTTCTCTGACAACGAATAACCAACTAGCTCAGCAACATACCTTTTACGCCTTTGGCTGGATCTTTCTGGGGCGGCATTTAACTGAGCGCTGACGAGTGCACCGGCCGTTCATGCAGATATAGAATTAATATAGTATAACAAACAATGTCTGCGTACGGAACCATGAAACAATATTTAAAAAAATGCGTTACTGGAGGCGTTACGCTGTTTGTCACATCCGCTCTTTCGAGCTTACGCAAATAAGCGGCGGCAACTAATTTCGCCCAAGGGCACGACCTCGTGTTTCGGGCAGGAAAAACAATTTCTTCAGCAAGCCGACTTTCTACCTTAATCATAAGTTAGAAAAATGTATCACTAGGTTTTTAAAAAAAATATTCTTTTTTTTTTTTGTGCACACAGATGCTACTGTAAGTAAAATGAGCCTAAATGCGCCGTTTAAGAACAATGACCCTACTCGAAAAGGAACGATGAAGCGCGGCATTTTGCTTTACGCGTGGCTTATCGTACATAAGAGTCGCGAACGCTGAACTAGAGAAATATTGTATGTAAGGCGAGCATACAGTAATGCTTGATTTGAAAGAGTGTTTCGTGGATGCACATAAGTTCTTCTCTATGCGCGTTTGTACCGGCTATATATTTCCCAGTGCGAGCACACCGCATCTGCTCTCATCGCACCTCTGGTACTGCTGCAAGGAACTCCTTCATGAGGTGTCCTAAAAAAACTTGATCCAGTTGGGGCCGAAAAATCTGTGCGACATTTCAATGGTTATTGCCTCTCATAACTTTAGGTTCAGATATCTCATTTCGTGAAAACGACAAACGTGTGTACGACTCGAAGTAAAGTTTTATTCACTTGTTTATCTGAAATTTTAAAGAACTTCGAACACAGACTGAAGGCATTCACAAAAACATGGCTCTTATGAACACCGTATCTGCACTTTGTGCTGACGAGACGAGAGCATAATTTTCTGCAAAGCTGAACTTTGGTTTCTCAAAATGTCAATTATTATGCCTTTATAATGTCATTCAATACAGTTGGCGCTGCAAAAAAGTGGATCATGCATCATAGACGTCTCAACGTCGAACTTCAGCGCTGGAACTTCGGCAAGCCAGCTTTACGACCAATGTTTAGTTTTTTTCGCGCCTGAAGTGATAGGGAGAAAAAAAAAAGCCATGCCAGTGAGGTGAGCAATGTATAGCGTGCTTAATTCGGTGTTTCTAATCACTTCTAGAGACTTTATGCGGGTGAATGCAAGTTAAAGGCGGCACTGTGTGCCTGAATCCACGAAGGAGCTTTTAACACATCATTAAGCATAAATATTTTGTAACGTAACATTCCTTACATAAATCGTTCCCCAGTGCCCTGATTGCCAAGGAGGTAAAGGTGGTCATGACATATTTATCCAAGTAAGCAAAGCTTGCGTTCGTTCATTCACAGAGCGATTTCTTCTAATAGACCGCTGTGCCACTGCAGGCGACAGCCACTGAGGGCAACCTCACACCTTACACGTTACAGGCGTGAGAATGAATTTTCTCTGTTTTTTTTCTCTGCAGTCTCCATGATTACTAATCAGTCAGACTGCTCCAGAGTGTTTCTGTTGAAAACGCCAGACTTCCGTAAACTGCAGAAAACTGAAATCTGAAAGCACGTGCCTGCAGGTAATCTTGCATTCACAGTCTTGTGCCGGGAGGCATACGAGTGGAACTTAAGCAGGCTTTGTCTTAAAGGATTTCTTATCGGATGCATGAGACATACCGTACCATACCGTAAGTCTGCATAAGGGCAAACAGTTTCGTTGCCCAAGGCTGACAAGCTCTAGGCACCTGGATGTATAAGAAAAAGACAATAAGAAGACAAGAAGAAGACAGTATAAGAAAAAGACAAATTGGCGTGACTCTAACGATGAAACTCATCTTTACGGAAAGCTCGTTCAAAATAGAATTTGACAGAACTGCTGCTGACATCTTCATTTTATAAATCGTTCCTCAAAGCGAGATTAAGGAACTTCGAATTCTGGTTTACTCACGTTAAAAAATAGTTAAGCTGGCGTTTTTAGCTGTCTGCTAAGATCCAGTGTTAAATTTTTTCTTTACAATAATGTATGTACTAGGTCGCTAAACTTAATGCCCGTCTGAGTCCCGTAAGGTATTTTCAATAAATAAATAAACGAACATGCACTACGGATGAAGAGTGAAATACGGAAACGCCGCAGGGTTACCATGTATCAAAGCAGACTGTGCGCGTAGCTTGGCCCAAGTGCCAAGGGACGTTAAATATAGAAACCTCGCCACTTTAGTGTAGGGCCAACAAGGACATAACCTTGTAAAGGTTCTGTCAAACATATGCGATAAATTACTGTAACAATATAGTAGAAAATATATACGAATATTGAATCTTTATGACGTTTGCATTATGTAATATAAGGTAAGGCACTTTGTAAAGTATGCAAGGGCGTGTTGCATCACCATAACCTTTTTCGTAGTGGTCTAAAAATTTTATACTTTCGGGTGATGCACCGTACTCCAATAAGAGACAGTTCCATGGGGTGCACATGAAAATGTCATTTAAAAATGCTTTGCTTGTAGTCACTTCAAGCCGGCTATTGCACTGATTACGTTAGTTGCAAATTTTATATTTCAGTTTATAGTGAACCTCACCACAATGAATTTTCAATATCTTAATTGGTCATGCCGAATGGATCCCAACTACTTTGAGTCTGTTTCGCCCTAATTACACTTTAATACCAGCATGCAGTGTTTCCTGATACACACGAATTAAAATGCACGCGCTGCCATTTTACTCAGGTGGCCGGGTTTACTCGGTGCCACCGCGAACTTAACGGTTAACTGTGCTTTCTTTTTATGTGCTGGATCATTTCAAGCTGAACTGTGTGGCAAGCAACGAAATTAAATATTACGCTGGAGTTCACAACTTGTTATGCGACAACGTATTCGTTGCTCATTTCGATTTCATGATCGTTGTCGCACGCAGTCTTTCAACTTTCATTCGCCGTCACTTTTTCATCTTATCGTTACGTATACTTTTGGACGTTTTTATTTTCACATTACGCAGACCTTCGGCTATTGCTGGCTCCTGCAAAGTGTAGATGGGCGAGTTATGGCTCTCAGGAAGAGACGCGGTGGAGGCAGCTTCCGTAGAGTAAAGGTGGTGAAATGAATATTGAGTTTAACTTCGTAACAGAGTGCTAATAAGAGAAACCAATTTGCTCCGACCCTCTAGGAAAGCTAGCGTGTGGAAACTTCACATACGCACGCAGACTATATATGACAGCTTGTTCGAAAGACGAGCACACTACTCTCTCCGCCGAAGAAGGAGTGTCGAGCGCGACATGTAGTTGTGATTCCCGGCGCTCTTGTCTATTGAGCAACCCTCACGTTCCAGTTCTTTTCATTTGCAGGAAAACGTTGCGCTTAGTGAGTGGCCGGTTTACAAGCACTGTTTCTCATTCACTCCGTACATCTGAAATGTTTGTGTTTTCAAGCCAAGTATTATTCAAGGTTCCCAGAAAAGCTGGATAAAGACAATTCAATGAGAACAACGGGCTTTCCAAATACTTCGCCACTAAACACTAGAGGAAGGTACGGAATGCATGATATAAAGGAGGCAGCGGACAGTAGGTTACGATAGAAACAAAACGAGCTTTTTACCGCACAATATTCCGCTTCGCGAATGCTTGCACCACAGTCACCAACGTGAACTGGTTCTTCATCTGTCTGGAGGTCAGTTAATGGTTTGGTTTGGTTTGGTTTGGCTTGTGAGTGTTAACGTCCCAAAGTGACTCAAGCTATGAGAGACGCCGTAGTGGAGGACTCCGGAAATTTCGACCACCTGGGGTTCTTTAACGTGCACTGACAACGCACAGCAAACGGGCTCGTTGCTTTTCGGCTGCATGAAAAGCGGCCGCCGAGACCGGGATTGAATCCCGCTCCCTTGGGAACAGTAGTCGAGCGCCGTAACCACTGCGCCACCCCGGCAAGTTGGAGGCCAGTTAAGCCCAACCATCTAAAAGAGAGGGGGAGGCGGTACCTGATTGTGGAAGGGCGAAGAATTTCGAGAATAAGTAAAGTTAACTAAATTCTGAGAGCGCGCAAGCTCCGCTCGTAAGCACATGACTCGAGAAGGTTTCAGACACACGGCCGATATTTTGTGCATCCCAGTTGAATATATCTGTAGATCAATTAAGGGGAAATTAGGGTGCTCGTTATAATACATGAAGAAAAGAAGCCAACAGTCGGCGAGTCCAAGGAAAGCGTTGGGGATGGTACTTTATGTATCTTTTTTTATGTTTACTTCGATAATCACAGAAATTAGTAATGTAATCTGTTTAGGGGAAAGTTTAATATTAAACAAAAAGTAGAAGAAAAAACAACGTGCCGATGGAGGCAACCGAACTCGCGACCTCCGAATATCGCGTTCGGTGCTCTTCCAACTGAGGTACATCGGCCGCTGTCCCCGCTGCTACTTGCTTGGGTATTTATGTTGTCTGTATACGAACCTTGAGAGTGTTCACCAGCGCCACCCTCAGCCTTAGCGGCGAACGTGGAACGTCCTTTGTTACCGCCAGCGTCACGTAGAACGTGATCAAGAGCGAGGGCGAAAGCTGTGCTAGAACCCTCTTACGCTACCTATGGCTTCAAGACTGCCAGAACCGAGACCCCCGTAAGCTACAAGCAGATCAATTAAGGGGAAATGAGGGTGCTCGTTATAATACATCCAGGAAAGAAGCCAACAGTCGGCGAGGCCAAGGAAAGCGTTGGGGATGGTAATTTGTCTTTTTTTTAATGTTTGCTTGGATAATCACAGAAATTAGTAATGTAATCTGTTTAGGGGAAAGTTAATTAAACGCAAAGTACAAGAAAAAAACAAGGTGCCGATGGTGGGAACCAAACCCACGACCTCCGAAAATCGCGTCCGGTGCTCTTCCAACTGAGCTACATCGTCCGCTGTCCCCTCTGCTACTTGCTTGGGTATTTTTGTTTACTTCGATAATCACAGAAATTAGTAATGTAATTTGTTAAGGGGAACACTCTCAAGGTTCGTATATATATATATATATATATATATATATATATAGAGAGAGAGAGAGAGAGAGAGAGAGAGAGAGAGCGAAGTGTACGATTCATTTAAAGAAACATTTTATTGGACTCGATGTTTCGACCAGAAGCTGGCCTTCATCAGGAGTGCGAACGCAAACGATGGGGGTAGGTTCTATATGCAAAGAGTGGAAAAAGAAACATGTGCGCAGAGGAGTACAATGGCATTGTAGTGATGGGTGGGGTAAAAAGCAGGTGCAGGCGGGGAGTGAAAGAATGTGCAGGTGGGGAGAGCGAAGAAAAAAAACAGACAGCACATGGAAGGAAGCACAGTAATAGGTATGACCCCAGGCGACAAAAGCAGGAATCGTGTGACCTTCATTGTGTGTATGGTGGGGGAGGGTGACATTCGTTTGGGCCACCTGGAATAAGCTTGACTTGGCCGTTTTGGGTGTGTTTGAGAAAGGAATTTACGGAGTAACTGAACTTTGAAGTGGAGAAAGAATACCAAGGCTCTCCTGCAGGGCTTTAAATTTAAATATAAACTACGATTCTCGTTGTTCCCGTTCGCGGTTGCTATGGAAGCCGCTCTGGAGCAGGAAAACTTTGTTTGTCGAATTTGTGACTTTTCTCTTGCAGGTGTTTGGACAAGGGAAGGTGGGGGAGAGATTTGGTGTGTGCGCGATGGTTGTTGAAACGAATTCGGAAGGGGTTCTCGGTCTGCCTATGTATTGCACTCGAAATTTGCCACACTTGAGCATATATACCACATTCCTGGAGTCACAATTTAAATTTCCGCGGATGGAGTGTTTAAAATCAGAGTGTGTTCTTTGCCGTGGTCGTTGTTTGCATGTGTTTGCAAACTTGACATCTATTCTTTCCTCACAGCATACAACCAACAGGATCTGCTTTATCGATAGTAGAGTGTACTACATAATTTTGTAAATTTTTTGGTCGTCTGTATGTAACCCTCGGAGCCACAGAAAAAAAGTTTGGAGAGGCGATCACTTTGTTCGAAGATGTTAACGTGTTTGTTTTAGTATTTTGTTGATATTCGGAAGGTTGTTTGCGAAAGTTAGGACCAGAATTGAGCGGTGTTCATTTTAGAGTGCCGGTCGGCCTTCTCCAAATATTTCATTGTGATCAATTAATCCCGCTTTTTCGATGGCATCATCAATAGTTGGCGGATAGTGCTGGTGTTTCAGAACCTCCCGCATACGGTTGGAATTTCCCTCAAAATCTTCTGAGCTTGAGCAGATTCGTTTGAATCTTATTGCCTGAGGGTATGGAATTGATGTTTTGCAGTGACGCGGGTGGCAGCTTTTAAAATGGAGGTATTGTTGTCTGTCCGTGGGTTTTCTGTAGACATTGGTGATTAGTGCTCCCTCTTCAAATTGAAGGAATACGTCCAGGAAGTTAATTTGAGAGGAGGAGTAGGTATGTGTGAATGAGATGTTGGGATGTAGGTTGTTAAATGAGGTAATGAATTGGATGAGTTCATGCTCGTTTTCTGTCCATATGATAAATATAACGTCTAGGAAGCGTTTATAAAAAGCTGGGTTTTTTTGGTTACGAGCGTAGGAAGTCAGATTCAATGTGATCCATGAATATGTTAGCATAGTTTGGCGCAATTTTCGTTCCCATGACTGTATCGCTGATTTGTAGGTAATACGAGTTGTTGAATTCGAAAGAATTGAGTTTTAGAACCAGATTAGCGAGTGACGCGATGGCGGTTGGACTAGGGGAGTTTTGTGTTTTTCATATGATGTGATCAGAGCTTGGATCCAGTCCTCGTGCGGAATGTTTGTGTAAAGGGACACCACGTCAAGGGTCACTAAAAGGACACCTTTGGGGACAGTAAATTTAGATAACTCTTTCCTGAAGTGATTAGTGTTGCGTCTGTAAGATGTATGTTTGGGGGGGATATGTTTGATGAGGCAATCGATGTAGTTAGATATTGGTTCTGTGAGCGTGCCAATGCCGGATACGATTGGTCGACCGGGATGATATTCTTTGTGCACTTTCTGGAGCATGTAGAAACGCCCTGGGGACGGATCTATTGCTTCTAGTGCCTTACTTGCTCGCGGAAGTATTTCCTCTTTCTCGGTGAGTTGCTTTAGAGTTTGTGTTATAATTTCCTGGTGTTCAGCAGTAGGATCTGATGGGAGTAATTCATAGAAACTTGAAGCTCCAGTAGCCCCATGCTCTCAACCAACCTGTTGTCGAGACTCCTGGCGTCCTTCCCGCCCAGTTTGTTATTACTGCGGAATCCACGGTCACATCTCCTGCGTCTGTCGCCGGTGCCAGAAAGACAAACAGCGTGGTTATGCTCCATTCGAGAATGCCCGCCTGCGCCAGCCTCTAGCTTCTACGGTCCCATACTCCGATTCCTTCCGTCATTCTCCATCGCCGCAGGATTGTCAGGATAATTTCCGATTATCTCGTTCTACCCGCCGCCGCTCCCCATCGCCTTTACGCCGCCCATCCCCACTTCGACCACTCTCCCATTCGTTCCTTTCTATTGTGGAAAAGTAACATAAGTAGTTTTTAGAGTGAAAGCGGGTTCACACTCGAACTCTGGAATTCCTCCCTGACACCCGTATAACATGCTGAAAGTACTGATCGAAGAAGTATACGTTGAAGCCCTCATCGATACGGGTGCCGCTCATTCCGTCATTAATAGAAACTTGTGTTATCGTCTACTCAAAGTAATAGCTCCGTACATCGGTCCCCCTCTCCGTGGAGCCAACGCTACTACCATCACACTAACACGGCAATGCACAACGCGTGTTCTCATCGATGGCCAGCGGTATCACATTAAGTTTGTGGTGATTGCTCACAATTCTTTTGAAACACAAACATTCTTGATACGTGTACGCCAACTTTAGGCCAAATATGTGTCACCTCCCACCGCATAGAGACTGAAGGATTAACCATTGTTCGTCGGCGCCCATATTGCGTTTCCTCGTCAGAACGCAAAATTATTGAAGACCAAGTTGCCGACATGCTCGCGCAAAACATAATCCGGCTACCGAGCAGCCACTGGTCCTCTCCTATTGTTCTCGTCAAGAAAAAAGATTATTGTATGCGGTTTTGCGTGGATTACTGGGCCTATAAGATAACACGGAAATATGTTTACCCGCTGCCACGCATCAATGACGCACTGGACTGCCTTCAGCGATCAGAGTCTTTCTCGACTTGCGCTCGACTTGCGATCGGGATATTGGCTAATTCCCGTGCATGAATCCCACAAGGACAAGACTGCATTTCTTACTCTGGATGGTCTTTATGAATTCAACGTCATGCCTTTCAGTTTATGTAATGCTCCAGCAACCTTCGAGCGCATGATTGACACAGTGTTTCGAGGAATGAATTGGAAGACGTGCTGGTGCTATCTAGACGATATTATCATCTTTTCAGCGGACTTCGCCCAGCACTTGCAGCGTCTTACAAACGTTCTTACATGTCTGGCATGAACCAGTCTCCAGCTCAACACCAAAAAATGCAAATTCGCCAGCAAAACCATGTAAGTCATCGACCACTTCGTTAGCAAGGCGGGCATACAGCCCGATCCCGACAAAATTGCAGCTGTAAATAATTTTCCTCACCCCAAACGCCAAAAAGAACTGCGCATCTTCCTCGGGTTGGCGTCGTACTTCCGACGTTTTATCCGCAACTTTGCTTCTATTGCAGCCCCTTTACACAACCTCCTGAAGTCTGATGCGCGTTTCTTATGGTCCAATGTATGTGAACAGGCCTTTCAATCCCTCAAGCAAGCACTGACATCAACTCCTGTGATTCGACATTTTGGTGAGACAGCTCCCACCATTCTTGTATACGGAGCCGCGTCCGTGTATACCGTTGTGGATTTTGTTGCTAGATTTTGTTGTACATACCTTGCCCAATCTGCCGTACTGGCCACATGCAAGTTGGGGTCATGTTCTGGGGAAGGGAGCTAACCTTTAGCGTCTGGCGAATTACGTCCGGTATGCTTGCAGTACAATTCTCGATTTCCGCAGTTCCACCTAGCCCAGTCGCTTAAGAAGCGAGCGCCCCGTAGGAGTCTGCTGGAGCCTGGCTATCTGCGTGAACAGTTGGGCTTCTTTGATCTCTTCGAAGGTGTGAACGCCATTCGCTGGTAGGTGCAGGGCTGTCTTGTATGCTTTGCGGATGATGAATCTGCATTTTCCACTTCTCCTCTGTTGAGGTTGAAATACGGGAGGGCGTAGCCCACGCGACTCAGCACCAGGCTGTGATTATAATATAAACAGCGCGAACACGAAGACAAAGGACAAGATAAAAGAAAGCCGCAGTACAAGCGCTTGTACTGTGGCTTTCTTTTATCTTGTCCTTTGTCTTCGTGTTCGCGCTGTTTATATTAATAATGAATATGTACCAACTCGCCCAACAAAGTATCTTGGTAAACCAGGCTCTGAACCAGGAGCAGGGTATCCCCCTCACGCATACTGCTCCGCTTCTGCGACACGCGCGTGATCATCCTGGCGACTTGATTGGTCGATTGCTGGAGAAGGCTGAGCGTATGGCCGCATCGCTGATTGCTCTGGAGCCACATTCCTAAACCTGGTATCTTGTCTCGTTCGGGAAGTAGCTGTCCTTCGAGGGAGACATTGAGGGTCCCTTCTTTGTGTTTCCCTTTGTGAACTCGCAGGAGTTCGGATTTTTCTGTGGAGCAGGCGAGACCTCGTGCACGGACATATTCTTCCACGCAGGTAGCCGCTGCTTGCAGTCGTTCTTCTTTCTTGCCGAGCGACCCGGAGGTAACCCAGACCGTGAAGTCGTCAGCGTACATGGCGTGATGTATGCCTTCGATCAGCGCAGTGGCGGTGGCTATTGATTCCAACCTAAAGGAATTAGCTAGCGCCTCAGTTAGGGATTGCACGGTAACCGAAGGGGAGCAGCTGGCCCTTCCTCTAGCGGTGGTAGCCGGGTATCGAAGCAACCCTTCTCTTACCATTCTTTTAGATTTGAGAGAAGCGTGCCGTAACTACATGAACGACCGTATAGGTCGCGCCGCGCTCAGGCGCTTCCAGAGCGCGACCCCATCAAAAGTCCCACACAACATCTACTGGGTGCCAGGACACATCGACATAGCGGGGAACGAACGCGTCGACGAGGTAGCTCGAGTGTGAGTGTACACGAGCCGACCTTCCTCCCAATCGGACGATCTACCCGAGCGAGTCTGCCCTACGTACTCAGACATTTTGAACTACTATAAGGGGGTACAAATCCGCTATCCACCGTCTCATCGGGATCTAAAACAACAAGAGGCAGTGTACTGGCGAAGACTGCAGACAGGAACATTCCCTAACCTGCATATCCTAAGCAAGATTTGGCCGTCGCAATATCGGGACACCTGCCCATGGCGCGGTAGCAAACCTTCGTTATACCACATCACGTGGCAATGTAGAAATAACGATAGCTTTCGTAAAGACCCGAGTGCGGAACAGTGGGAGAGCCGGCTCTCCATCGGCGATCTGGATTGCCCACTAGGTCTGATCCAGCACGCCCAGCGAGCAGCGAAGCTCAGCGGAGCCTTGGAATAGGGGCACCGACCCTGTGAGAAGACGGAAGATGGACCTCTTCTGCTACTAGCACAAGACCTTCCTAGAGAAATTAACGTATTTCCTATCTTCTCCTATCCTATCCCACCGTTCTTCATACTGACGCCAGTGGACAAGGCATCGGTGACGTTCTTTTGCAACGCATCGCTACGTCCGAAGAGTAGGTTGTGGCATACGCTAGCCGTTCTCTCACAGCCGCTGAACGTAACTATAGCATTACGGAACAAGAATTCCTTGCCGTTGTTTGGTCTGTCCAAAAATGTCGACCCTATTTGTACAGCCGCCACTTCACAATCGTCACCGACCATCATACGCTCTATTGGCTGTTGTCATTAAAGAACTTCTCAGGTCGGCTCTGCCGTGGGGTGCTACGTTTACAAGAGTGTAGCTTCACCATCACGTACAAATCCGGAAAAAAAGACACCGATGCTGACGCCCTGTCTCGTTGCCCGCTGTCTTCTACTCCAACCGGCTCCCATGCGGCCAGTACACTCTGCCCCTCATGTCAGCCTTCCGGTGATCGTCAAGATATTACAAGCATCGATGCCTCTCCGCTGGACCTAAGCAGCAACTTCCCGGCGTTACAGCGGGCTGATCCTTGCTGCAGCACAATTATTGCTCACCTCCGCGGTCAATCACTGGCACCCAACAGTCGCCTGCGTAGTCAGCTTCGCCTTTTCCGGATAAAACACGGAACGCTTTACCGCTCCGTATACCACACGACTGGTCACCGGTGGGTTCCCGTTGTTTCTCGTTCTCTCCATCATCGAGTGTTGGAGGCTTACGAAGACGATGCTCATCATCATCATCAGTCTGACTATGCCCACTGCAGGGCGAAGGCCCCTCCCATATTTCTACAATTAACCCGACTCTGTGCTAGCTGCATCCACTTGACGCCTGCGAACTTCTTAACCTCATCCGCCCACCTAACTTTCTGCCGCTCCCTGCTACGCTTTACTTCCTTTGGAATCCAGACGATGCTACTGCCGGTCATTTAGGACACCACAAGACGTGCGACCGTATAAAAAGCCGCTACTTTTGGCTCGGGCTTTCTACCAGCGTCGCCAAATACATAACATCGTGTATTAATGTAAAATTATGTAATGTGTTCTCCTATTCAATTGTATACCGATGTGCCTCGCGATGGTAACATTACAGGTAGAGGTAAAGAGACACCTTGATTAGCAGTATCCCTAGAAATTACGTGAAATATCCAATTTCTTTTCAAGTTACCATTAACACTGCTATCAAGCTAAAAGTGTCTTTATGAGCTTTGAGAAGCTTCTTGATATTGTGGGATATCATATGCAATGACATTCAATTCATAATCTATCGTATTAATGACGGTTTCTCCTTCTAACCGGCAGTCCAAAGAAAATTCTACACAGCAAAAACTTAAAATTAGTTATATATTTACTTTTATAATTTCAAACATTATACTGCAACGCCTTTTCTTTGGCGTTTACTACTAATGTACTGAAGATCATTCGGGTGGTTTTAATACATTTTAAAGAGCTTTTTGAATTCAAATCAGTCGCAAATTTCCTTTAACAATTGGGTCTACTTTCAGCAGCGTAAATAATAGCGTATTATTCAATAGCTACAAAGTTTGTGTATATTTCAGAACATTACAAATGTTTACAATACAGCGAGGAATATATAATGGTAAGTCCCCAGTGCATGGTGCCAGCATGTGAAGCTCAAAATTATCTTTTCTGCAGTTCATCGCCCCTGAAGAGAAGTTTTCTATTTTTTTTTTTTGAAGACAGTATAGCACCAAAAATCGCATTTGTAGCATTTCGTATGGTACCTGGCCACCGATGCGCCGGTCTGGCTCCCGGCTCTTTATCGGTGAGGTGACGTCGTCGCTAGCAATGAATATGGGAGCTTCTCTTCAAGAGTGTCAAAAGCGCTGACCCAAATGTCCCGCGGTCTGCCACGGGGTGAACTGGTATTGCTAATCGGGATCTGATCCGGATACGCTTATACCGATAATGTCATCGCCCGCTGGCGCCGCGATCGCAGAGGGTACCACGGCGCACAACATTATGGCGGCAAATCCGTAAAGCTTCCCCACTATTCAAACACTTTCGCTGTAAGCCAGGGGGAGGCCCAGATGTGCGGCACCGTAAGTGGAACTGACCAGACTCGGATAGTTACCGTCTACAGCACCTCTCAACGTGGATACTAATAATGACTTTATTTGGCCTTGCAGGCGACATCGAGAGCCTTTGGACGCGTTCTGGCCCTCCGTGTGCGAGGCGACAATGTCCGAACACTATTTATCCAATTGTTCCTCACTTCTAATCCTGTTGGGCTTGAGGCCATCCACACAATAAATGCGCTTCCATTGAATTTATGGTGCAAAGGATAATAAATGCATCTATTATTATGCCCAAACTGTTCTCTGCCCTAACTGTACCAAACTATTTAGAAGTCTATAGCCGGAACAATCTCGAATCAGTGCAGGTCCACGTCAAAGGCCTGACTGGGTACCTTCGCCTCGATGAAGATGGCTTGAGAACAGACTTCGCCCTAAACGTCATCGAGCTGAAGACAACTGGCTTTGAGAAAGTGAGTGGCAGCCCGCTTTCTTCCTTTTGAATTATTTTCCTCCAAGAAATTTGTCATCCCAAAAACTGTGAAAAACTTTAATAACAGTGCTATCGTTTGGATTTCAGACTAGAATTTTCATCTTTTTTCGTTCACTTACTTAATGGAGAACATTTCTTAAACAATTTTTCCGAAATCTTTCTTTTCCTAATTGTCACTGGGTATCGTTTATTATACGTGGTACGCCTACGTTTTGTGTATGCTATAAACATTCGTCATTATTAGGTTTTTTTTGTACTTCAGAGGCTAAGTTTGTAGGCTTACCATACTGCTCAACGAAGCGCCCTTCGCTATGGCTGAATGAACCTCCCCTTTGCACGGTAGCTACCCGTTGGGTGGTCCACCAACCGCCCTCACATTGCGTATATCTTATGCCGCTTAGAAACCACTTAATGCAAGAAAGCCACCTTCGCAGTTCTTCCTGCGGCCGCCATCTTCCAGTGCCTTACTCTCCTTCCCTACAAGATGGGTATATATTTTCTTCCACTCTTCCATCTGTTAAAGGCGGCATGTAGGCCGCTTCTATAATTCCTGTATATACGACGCTACACCGCGAGAAGCAACCTACCCGATGGGGTTTCTAGTAGTTATGCAAAATTATCGATAAATCTCTAGATACTATAAAAGTTGAATCAGTGCCGAACTATAGATGGTGACTCGATATCGATATTAGTATTGATAGTTAGTGTTTTGAAGAGGGCTATCGATAGTACCATCAATAGTTTTCTCAATTAAGTTTATGAAATCAAACCCTTGCGCTCCAGTATGGCGTCCCTCGCATCTGAGCTGCTTTATGACGTTAAGCCCCATAAGACTATAAAATCACTCAGGTATTAAAACGTTTTTGGCAACATTACAGGCCTAAAACTGGATGCTTGTCAACAATACTACCATTAATACTATATATAGTAAATAGGTAACAGTACTATGGATAATGTTTGACTGTCGAAAGATTGAAAAAAAAAAACAATTGATGCTATCGGTAGCCAATTTACCCATTAATTTGCATCACTAGTTTCTGATGGTAATGCATATTCAAAACGGCAAGTGTCCAACCAAACTCTTATGAATGAATTAATTGGTAGGAGGTGAATTTTTGAAAAAAAAAGCTTTTGTTAAGAATACCGCCTCTTCCCAGCCCCGGTGCGGAGCGGCATGGAGAAAGAACATAGATCAGCTTATTCGCTGCAACAGCGCTCTTCTTGTATTCAATTACATGGCCACGTATAAACATGAATGACAATACAATATCCTCTTTC